>NW_010414625.1:20252-33032 GCF_000710305.1 Buceros rhinoceros silvestris
ACTGGGGGAACAGGTCTCTGATCTTCTCATAGGAGACCTTACCAGTGCTGGAGAGAGCAAAAGGAGGTGAGATGCAGGTGACCCAGAGCAAGGCTTTGCTGCACAAAGTAACATGCAAAACCCATGCTGGTGCCTCCTAACACTAACCATTGTCATTGTCACACAGGTTTACTCACCATACTGATACGTTATCACAGAATCACAGAGCATGGACTGGCTGCAGGATGAGAGGAGGATGAAGAGGACTTTAGGGGAGGAGCATCTCTTGCAGCCTGGGGGAAGCTTGACAGCAAGCTGGGGGGGTAACACTAACCATTGTCATTGTCACACAGGTTTACTCACCATACTGATACGTTATCACAGAATCACAGAGCATGGACTGGCTGCAGGATGAGAGGAGGATGAAGAGGACTTTAGGGGAGAAGAATCTCTTGCAGCCTGGGGAAAGCTTGACAGCAAGCTGAGTGGTGCAGTTGACAGCCCCGAGGGATGTGGTGCCATCCAGAGGGATCTGGACAAGCTTGAGATGTAGACCCGTGTGAACATCACAAGGTCCACAAGGCCAAGTGCAATGTCCTGCACCTGGGTTGGGGCAACCCCCAGTGTCAATCCAGGCTGGGGATGAAGGGATTGAGAGCAGACTTGCAGAGAAGCACATAGGGGTACTGGTGGATGAAAAGCTGGACATGAGCCAGCAATGTGTGCTGGCAGCCCAGAAAGCCAATGGGCTTTCTGTGATGCGTCCTGGGCTGCATCACAAGAAGCAGGTCAAGGGGGAGGTGATTCTTCCCCTCTATTCTGGTGAGACCTCACTTGCAGTGCTGTGTTCAGCTCTGAGATCCTCAGCGAAAGAAAGACATGGACCTGTTGGAGGACATCATATCTAACCTGACTCAAGCCAAATCTTGCCGAGAGGGCAGTGCTGCCACCCAAGGAAGGGCTTCTTGGGGGCTGCAAAGAAGGCAGCCCAAGTGCCGCAATGGGTGCAGCTGGGAGCTCATCACACTGAGCTAGGGGTGCCTCAGCTGGCTCTGTGCCTGCGAAGTAAACGTCTGGCTATCCCAACCAGCAAAATCAGAGAAGTACAAGGATTTCTCCATAGCTTCAGAAGATCTTTTTGTCAGTCATTGTGGAAAACACAGCAGAAATGCAAGCATTCCAGTATTAAATATTCAACATAATTAAAAGACAATGTAACTGGGATTTGAGCAGCCTGAGGAACTCCAGAGTCATGTGTTTCCCCAGTGGAAAGACAGTCTGCCCACTTTTGGCAGAGAAGCATGTTTTTCGGTGACAGCTTCCCATTACGCTTAGAAATGAGTGAGTTATAGAGACGGATTATCTATGCACAGTCCAGCAATGCCATGAATAAAAAACAGATGACATGGTATTAGCAGCTGCTGGTACGTCCCTAGAAATGCAGGCACACGCAAAGTGTATTTTATTGTTTTATTAACTGTCAAACAACCCTCTCTATCCCCCCTCCCCCATTTCATAGCTTTTCCCTAATTCTCCGTGGCAGAAGGTTTCTGGGAAATGCATGGTTTCAACATATGGACAGACACTCACCGCCTGAATCCATCCAGCACAGAGACATGCTGGACTGTGGGAACCAGGTAACTAGATCACACTTCATAATGCCTCATTTCATTAGGTTAAAAAGACTACTACCGACCCCTCGCTCTTTGCTGGAGGAACTTACAGCGAGACATCATGAGAATATAGAGCTGAGACTGCCACACCAACGGCTGCAGTGCTGAGGACTGTCTGCGGTGCTGGTGCTCAGCCTGCACTGATTTTGTGCTGTAACCCAGCTGTGGTCAGGCACAGGCTCCAGGACTCAGATCACTGGTGTTTAGCTGTGAACACGTGCTGGTGCAGGCTGGTTCATCGGCACTCTCCAAATCAAAGCCACCAGGGCGTAGCCCAGACCAGACAGAGTTCCAAGGATGGTCACCCTGTTTAGGGGAGAGAGGGAGGAACACAAGCGGAGCTGTGCCAGGAGGCTACCAGCCCAGCCAGCGAGCCCCGACCTTTTGTGTTTATGAGTGCAGACAGCAGATGCTGTCCAGTCAGTTCCTGAGCAGGTTTGGTTTCTGCAGAATGAACTGTGAAGTGTGTCTAGTTCCAACCAGCCTCTTGAGTCTTGCTGACTCGGTCCAATTTTGCCAAATGTTCAAGGGTGGGATGTTTGGAAAACATCTCTTTGGTGGTTTAAGTTGAAATGTAGGCCTGGGGATGTGTGTGGCACGGCCAGTCCATCAGCAGGACAGGTGAGGTGGAAAAAGGGGAGCAGTTTGCATGAACACGGAGTAACTCCTGCCTCGGCCATGCCCAGTGCGGTACTGCCAGGCAGGGTACAACGCTGCTTCATCAGCTGGCAGCAGCTCTTGCCCGTCTCGAGCCTTGGGCAGCGTAATCGAGAGGAAATAAAAGTGTAAAACGGTGATTTGTGTACAATTCTTTCCCTCCACCAACTATTATAACTTACTTACTAATGAAGCAGACACCAGGTGCCCACCCTCACCCTCCTGCCCCACAGAATTCGATCATCTGCTAAAATCAGCCACAAAGCTCCAACACCACAGTGATAAGGGCAGTAAAGATGCCTGTGTAGACCCTTTGTGTTCCCTCTCTGTTCCTCCAGGCACTGGTTGTTCAGTGGCCAGCAGCCTTATCTGTGGAAGGCCAGCAGCACGCCTCTGCCCGTATATGTTATGCAGTACATTACCCCATGATAGTTATGGGCTGTAACTGCCTCCCACCCCTGCTTCAGCGCGTGAAACACTGAAATCTCTCATCCAGGGGCCATTGAACTGTCACTCACTCACAATTCTCTTCTTGTCAGATTGGCTCTACCAACAGATCTGTCATCCTGTTGCTTAACCCATTTTTTTTCACTTCGAAGAAAAGAAAAATCCAAGGTCGTTTCATAGTAAATACCAAATAATGGCCCTTTCAGCTGTCGCCTCATCTGAATACAACGTAACAACATTGTACAAAACCGCTCAGGCTGAAGGCTTGGGGCTTTAGGGGCTGCAATTCCCCTTATGGGACAGATCCACCATTCCTCAGCTCCGCGTTACTGTGTCAATATATGGAGCGCAGATAATCAAAGCAGGCTGGGATGAAGCTGGGTGAAAAATTATTCATTGAAATGCAAGACGCCTGGAGAGGGAACGCCTTGTTTTTTCATCATGAAACAGCTCAACTCCGACAGTGCTGGGGACTGGTGGAGGGAGCGTTGCTCGCACTGGCACACGCAGAACCTCTTTCCCAGAGTCGGTGGTTGGCTCTGAAAATCTCTTTTCTTCATTTACATTGGTAAATGAGACAACTTGCCTCCAGCAGCCTCCTCAGGAACGTGGAGGGTGGTGACAGAGTGTCATTGACGTTTTTCTTGGAAAGTCAACACCCACAAGTTGTGGGAATTAAGTTTTATTAGGGTCAGAGAGACAAAGACAAAAAAATTCCCAAGTTTTAAGAAAAAGGCTGTTTGGTAAAAGGATTAGAAACACCCTACTGACAAGTTGCCTTAGAAATGTTCACAGATAGTTGCATTTCTGGGCTCAGCTAATACCTGACAGTCCGTATCTTAAGTCAGAAGCCATTGCCGACATTCTCTAATTGCCCTACGTATTAGCAATGTGAATCTGCTTAAATATTTTTGTAGTCAGAGAAAGCAGAGAGCAAGAACCAGCCAAGTCTGCATGGTATATTCATGTCAAAGCCCACATGAGAAGCGGTTGGGAGGAAAAAGACACTTTGGGGTCTGTAGCATCCCTCCTCCCTTTCTTGCCTGATGCTGAGGCAGCTGCATGATCCCCCCATTCAGATGGGCTCTGCATCGATGCCCAGTGACCCCATTCCTCTCTGTTGTCTTCTGCGTCATCCCACGACTCCAACAGAATTTTCAGGTGACTGGATCCAAAGAGACCAACCAGCTGCTACTGCTGCTGGGATGGAAGATCTGCCCGTCTTCACTGCCCCATGCTCAGAACTTTCTCTCATGCATGACAAAAGCCTCAGACCTTCTCTCTTTCCTCCCTCAGCCTTCTGCCTGCTGCATCTCTTCTCTCTCTGCTGGGAACAGCTCATGTCCCCACATGCAGCTGAAAGAGCCGGCTGATGTGCTGGGGATGGAAGAAGGATGAGCTGAGTTTGGTGGCTGGCCCCTGCTTTGTGCACATGTGTTTCTCCATCCATAGACCTGAAGCACAAGGAGATTTGGTGGCTGCTTAGCGTATGACACCCCACGTGGGAATCTGCAGTGCTGTCTCCTGCAGGGTGGGCGAGAGGGAGAGGACCCTGTGCTTGGTGTTCAAACTGACGTCCTGGTCTGCCCTGGCTGCTTCAGGTGCCAGCAGGAACAGCACACCAAAAGGTATCTCTGCCTGGGATCCCCCAAGAGTCTGCACCTCTGCGCTGTGCAGTCCGGACGTGTTGGCTAGGTGCACATCGCCTTCACTGGCCAGATCCACCGTCTCCCAGTGTAGCATGTAGCCAGAGTGCTGACCTGTGCATGCACAAGCAGCCCTTTGCATGGGATCTCTGCAGGCCTGAGAATCAAAAGCAAGGTCTTCCTGGGCAGTAGAGGAGATCGTGCAGGGTAACTGCATCTGCACCACCCTTGAGTCCTTTCCAACAGAATCGTGGCCAGCAGCGTGAACTGAGTGAGAAGATCTGGCCAAGCACAGAAGCAAATCCAGATTGCAAGGGCAAGAAGGCATCTTTTTAGGAGGGATTTGATGGGAAGTGTGGAATTCCTTGTGCTGACTGATGTAAAAATTGCTTCTGTAGCACTGCCAAGGTCACTGCTGGCTCATCTAATCAGCCATGAAAACATCACTGAAGCAAGTTAAAAAGTTGCCCCGAGTCAATTTGTGCATGCAACTTTGATTATTCTTTATTTAAACTTTCTTGGTTTGCTTTTGGCTGGCTGAGGAAACAGATCCTTCCTCTATTAACTTTCCTTGGGTTTCTCCCAAAATCTAACACATCGTCAAATCTGTTTTGTCCTTTACAAGACACTCCTGAAGACAAGCCTGCCTGGCTGCTTGTTTTGCTGTCTGTTTACTCTAGAAAATACTATGTTCAGGAGACTACTCTGAACTCCATGCGAGGTTTAGGAGCTGCATTCTCTGGATCAAGACAGCTTTAATGAAAATACACCCCAAATTTGACAGTTTTGACTGAGGTTTCCTTTGAGCTTTCAGGGAATTTAGAGCAAATTTATGAGGCACAAACTCAGACAGACCAGTACAAAAAGATGCTCCCCTTATGTGGACCCAAACAATCAACTTTCTAGTAAATTCCGTTTCCTAAGAGCTGAAAAAAACCATTACCAGCTATGATGACTAGATTTATTAGCCCTTCTTATAATCCTCAACGACTTGAACATATTAATGATCTGTTCAGTAACTTTCTATCTCCTTCTGCATGAAAAATCTGAGAGATTTCTCTGTATAAATGAGAAGAATGTGGGCAGAATATGGGCAGATCAGCAGAGCAGAAGGAAGACACCCACAAGCAGGAGGACTTTGCCCTGGTTGAAGAACATCAGTTTCGTATAAGAATTAGACAGAAACATCTGCGCTTCAAAGCAAAACACTGTGGCTTAAGCATCTCTCAGTTCACCTAACCTCCAGGTAACTGGGACTGGGGATATCTGGCACTTGGATCCCCATGGCTTAGCAGCACAGGCTGTGTCAGTACTAGTGACCTGAAGAGGGTCATAGCATGGGCTTGAGTGGTCTCCAAACTGCAGGTCTGTTTGCACAGTGCTGGCCTGTGGGAGTTAATCTTCTCCCAGACAATGCCCGAACACCATTCGGGGCATAGCTTGGGCCAGGAGCCACTTCCAGGTGTCAGTACGGATCTGCCCACCTCATTCAAGGGGAAGAGAGTTTAGCCAGCTGGATACCAGCAGGGTCCATGAGCCAGTGAGCAAGTTCTGACTTGTTTCTTCTACTAGCACAGACAAAGTCATTGATTTTCCTCTTTTGTGAGACACGTCAGAGAAAAGATGGCCCCAAATTGGCTGTCAGTAGTAGCAATCAGGTAAACAAACCCAAATATTGCTAAACCAGAAGAATTAGTTCATGTGGTAGCAGGTTCTTAGCAACATTTTGCACAGATTACAAAACCCAGCTCAGATGTATGTGGCATGTCCCGTCTTCTCTGCCTGTCACCTAGCCTCAGCCTCAGCCAGCCAGCCCCACACGATGCCGTCTTAACCCAATGGCAGAGCACAAGGCTTTGTCCCCTCCCCTCTGGCAGGTCTCCCGTGAAGGACACTGCAAGCTGTCCCAGCCACAGAGCTGTGTGCTGGTTTGGGTTCAGTCCCTAGACATGGACCCCCCCAAATACAAGAGAAACTCAGGCTGTTGTCTTTTTCCTCTGACTTGTCTTAGGCGAGGCGGGCGAATGCTGCTCCAGCCTGGCTTCCCGCTGTGAAGCAGGGATGCAGGTTCTTAGCAACATTTTGCACAGATTACAAAACCCAGCTCAGATGTATGTGGCATGTCCCGTCTTCTCTGCCTGTCACCTAGCCTCAGCCTCAGCCAGCCAGCCCCACACGATGCCGTCTTAACCCAATGGCAGAGCACAAGGCTTTGTCCCCTCCCCTCTGGCAGGTCTCCCGTGAAGGACACTGCAAGCTGTCCCAGCCACAGAGCTGTGTGCTGGTTTGGGTTCAGTCCCTAGACATGGACCCCCCCAAATACAAGAGAAACTCAGGCTGTTGTCTTTTTCCTCTGACTTGTCTTAGGCGAGGCGGGCGAATGCTGCTCCAGCCTGGCTTCCCGCTGTGAAGCAGGGATGTGATGACCTTCCGTGTCACGTTGGTGTAACTCAGCTGACTTTGTTACTTGGCTTACAAGTTGTCTGCTTTGTATAACTGTCCTTGTAGCATGCTCCTGCACCCTGGTATCTTTGAGTGGCCTGGAAGAAGCCTGGGTAGCCAGGCAAGTCTTCTTCTTCCCCTCACCTTTGCAAAGAGTCAAAAAAGTCTCATTTTGCAACACGAAGGCATTTAATCTGTGCAATTTGCCACTGCAACAGAAATACTGACAGAGACACTGGATGAATTTTGGGTTTCATTGCTGTTATCTGTAATCAATTTAAGTAAGCAAAGATATGAGTGAGACTAAGCACATCTCCTGCTTTTACCATAGATACCGTGTCTGCAGAGGATTTTTTTCACCTTCCTTTGCATGTTACATACAGCAGCGATGGATACGGAGACCAGATTAGATGAAGCTCTCCAATTGGAGATCAGTGCTAAACGAATACAGACTGAAGCAGCTCAAGATGCAAATTGAACATGCTGTGGAGTTAAGAGGGTTTGTGTACAGGGCTTTGGTTCAAACCCTTGTCTTAATGCACAGGAAGAAAGACACGGATACAGCATTCTTTGCAGCAAGCTGGGTTGAAAGTTACTTGACCTAGTTTAAGCAAGCGCTTCCAACACGACAAATTTATGCAGATAATCTGTATTGTAAATGTTTGGCTTGAAGTATTTTGGGTCTTCGTGTGTACTTGCCTTTCAGGTTCTGGAGATCTGTGTAACTTTGAAAAAGGGTAGTCAACTGCTGCAAGAAAGTCAATTGTGTTTTAAATCATCTGTCCATCACGTGGCAAATCAAACTTTGAACGTGAAGCGAGCTTCAGAGCCAACTTTCTGTGGCAGGAATCCATTTCACACTCAACTGACGACAAGGTTTGATAAGAGCTCGACCAGTGTGAATAACCAGCCGCCTTCTATATATATTTTGATTTGGTAGCATCTGTTGAAGTTTTGTATCACTGAGAGATTGTTGGTATTCTTTTAAAGCACTAAAGCTACCTTGACAAGGTCAACAACAAATTCTATGGAGGTCAGCACTTTTATTTTGAAATATTTGATCATAATTCTATCAAACGTTAAAGAAAGACTTTGGCTAGGGCACATAATGAAATTGGACAGCTCATACAGTCCATTTATCTTCTCAGCTGCAAACCTCCGAAGTGCTCTAGTTCATCCAGTTTCAAATCAGCTGTAGATATGTCCAGCTCCCTTCACCCAGCCTACAGAAATTGGTGCTTGGAAATGCTCTTGATCTCTTACTGCTGATGTGGAAAAGGAAAAATAATTTACCAAGACATACAGCTTAGCTGCATTCTTATGTTCTGTTTATTTTTAAAAAATCTCTCCTGAATAAGCATGTTTATTTCCATCCTGACTCAAAGTCACTTCTGCGTTGCTGAAAATATTTATTAAGCTAAGTGAATGGTTATTTTTGTAGCACATTTTCTAAACACATTAAAATCATTTATAAAAAAAAAACCCAACATGTGCAAAACCTACATGGGCATCTTATGAATCATGATAAGCTAGTTCAGATTTTAGCAAATCTAACAGCAATAAAAGTAAATAAAACCAGTAACAGTGCTAGGGCTGATGTATAGAATTAGATCTTCCTGTTTTATTCGACACACCATATCTGAGCGCAGAGAAACTAATTAAACTTAACAAGAGCTACATCCTCATGTGCTGAGACTGTGGAAGGGGGATGTCTTCAGAAGCATCTTTATCCGTACTTACAGTTAGGGACGTTTAAGTCCAGAGAGCTGATGCCACTGTTAGACTATCCATATATACAGCAATATTAGAAAATCCCTCCACTATAGAGCTTGGAGTTGAAGCTTATTGGTCTTCCTGGATGCTCTCATCAGTTTGATTATCTGTACATATACAGTTGCTGTATTAAGAACATACCACAATGTTTTGAAGCTTCTGGCTAAACACACTCAAATGCAAAGCACACTATGAAAATACTACACATCAGATGGACAGTTCTTCCCCTGGCAAGGTCAGGAGAGAGAGGCTGTACCTCACTTGGCAGATGTTGGTTACATTGCTTAATGCCTGCTGGCAAAGCTCAGATGCTAAGGGGAGCCAAGTGGTCAGAGACGACAAGAAATGGGATAGCTAAGCAAACTGCTTTAACCTTGAAGCTGAATGGAAGAATGGTGCATTGCGTAGATCCAGCTCCCAAGGCACAGTAAATCAGTGCTATTCCACTTACAACCCCACTGATAGCCTGACCTCTAATCTCCTGTGCATGAGCATGGCCCCCAAAATTCACCAGAGTGATGGCTAGGACCTGCTCGTGACTCTTCTGGGCCATGGGGCAGGGTCTAACACACCTTGTTCTGTTAAGACAGAGGGTCCCCTCCACTCTTGGTGAGCATCTCAAGGGAGTCTTTGCTTCTTGAGCCAGCAGAAAATGCTGAATATAATCAAGGATTGGGCTTGCGATAAAACCGTAGTTATTTCACAGGGAATGGAGAAAGTCAACAACTTGTTGTCTTCAGCTACTCATATTAAGCACTATCTGCAGTCTTCCCTAATAAGTTTATACATTCAGAGCCTATATATTGAAGCCAACCAACTCTCTGTGTCCCTAAGAAGCAAAGTTTTCTGTGTCCAGCGTGCTTTGGGGCACAGCAAGGAAGCTGCCTGAGTCCCCTCTATCAGTCCCCACATCCAGCAGTCACCCGTGTCAACAGAAGAGGGACAGAGACAGGGCACTTCCAAGGAGTCGATCAAGTTGCAATGGAGAAACCCTGGGCATGGTCAAGTCCTGCCTCCATTTCCAGATGTTCAGGTATTTCTCCTGTGATAGCTGCTCAACTGGCACAGCTCAGTTTAGGGAATGCTAGAACTTGGTGCGGCTGAAGCCCATGGACCATCCTGGTGCATGCCAGGGATGCCTGCAGCCAAAACGGGTCCTACCACTCTCCCCTGCAAAAACAGCTCTGCTCCTAATGCCCTTGAAGGCACCTTGAAGGTGGATGAGAAGGGGATGAGGATGCTGGGCTTCATTTCCTGACTGCAGGCTCACTGTTGTCAGAGCTCAAAAGAAAAGAAAGAAAAATAATACTTGCTCACTGTAGGAATTAATGGGGGGATAAGAAAGGCTTATTTCCCCTGATATTTGTAAAAAGAAGTGCTGGTGATAAACCAGGCCCATTAAAAAAGAGGAGGGTGAAATGAATGACCGGATGAGATAGTGAGTGTCTTTTATTAAAAAAAAATAATCGTTTTTCTGCAAAGGAAGAGTAAAGAAGAAATAAGACAGAGCGATTAGGAGAGAACTCAGGCAGAGTAAAAACTGTTAGTGATAAACAGCTACTAAGGAAATAATTGGAAAATGTAAACGCATACAAATGCGGATGATGACCTTTGTATTGTGGCGATAGCAGAATTAGCCAATAAATGTAATGAACCGTGGAAGGAGAAGCTTGGAGACTTTATGGAGATTTGGGGAAGATTTTTCTAAGCAGAAGGGGTAGAAAGCAAACAAAGGCAGCCTGAAAAGGAGCAAACCTTGGCTCTGCTGCAGTGTCTGTAGGAAGAGGGAAGGGAAGATAGATAACTCTACAAAATCCGTTAAAGAAAGGGATCTGGGGAGGGGTGCTGATGCCAGCTCCACTGCTTCCCGTGCTTGAAGACAGGAGTGCCTCCAAGCCCTGAGAAAGGGGCAGTGATCAAAAAGGGTCATACCTGCTTCTTTCCCCATGAGTTTCAGGTAAAGGGAATCCTTGTCTGCCTTATTTTCTTTTTGTAGAATGAAGGTTGAGAGAAGATTTGTAGAATGAAGGTTGAGAATGAAGGTTGAGCTAGAAAGAGTTATGGAGTCTGAGATATGCTACCAAAATGCACCATCAGCTTTAACCCAAGAACAGCTCTTTGTCCCTCAAAATATCTAAAAGCTCACTCAGCACTGCCAGGAGTGAGAAGATGGCTTGGTGTGACGTCAGCTCAAACCCTACTCTGCATCTCTCTTGCTTTGTGCAAGGACTTGCCCAGGGTGTCACCAACCCAGACCCATCTCTCTGTGAGCAGACCCGGGGACTGCTGTCCTCCGCTGCAACTGACATTGAGACCAAATTCCCTCATGGACAGGATAGCAGCTGCCTGCCCTGAAGGGATGCTGGAACCCTTCCTCTTTGCCAAGGAAGAGTCAAACCTCCCTGACAGTGTCCAGAAAGTCTTTTTCTGCATCTTACCCAGACACCTCCTCACTGCAAACTGAGATCGGAATGACTAAGGAAATGTATCTGTTCATGCTTTCGTTAAATCCAGAGGAAAAGATGGGCAGATCCTAAAGCAGCAGTGCAGCCAGTGAAACCACAGAGGCTGTTCCCAGGCCATTTCTTCAAGTGACAGAGCCAGTCTTATAAGCTGGGCTAGCCTGGAGCTCAGTCATGCTGCTGCCAGATGCTGCTGCTGGAAGCACAAAGATTTCCAGAAAATGATGCTGGAGATCTTGATGGCTCTTTGGGAACTGAAGGCATCTCTACTGACTGGCCAGTGGTCATGCTGCCTGCATGACAGATCCCTTTCTCTCTCCTGATGTCCTACGAAATGGCTGTGGACACACCCCAAAACTTGCTCCTGCTGCAAGGAGTAAATACCTTTATCATTTCTAGCGCTGAAAGGCTGCAGGTCTGTAAAGAGGGTGAAGAGAAAAATTGTGTTTAATGTGACTTCCAAAAAACTCAGGAAGGTGAACTTGGGCAGAGGAAGGGTTTTGTCTTTCTCTGTGATAAACCAGGAGAGAGTCTGACTTGCAGTGGGGAATTAACTTAGATTACTCAGGGGTTCGAGCGCCCCAGTGTCACAATCCTCTCCTCCTTCATAGCCCCTTCTCAGCCACATCGAGGTTTTCACCCCTTACATTGAAGACATGCCATGGACTCAGTGGTGTCTGCTGCTGACAAACATTCAGAGCTGCGTTACTTCAACGGTGGGAGCGTGTTTCTGTTGATTTTATTTTCCAATTAACTTCAAGAGTTGTCAGCTAAGTGAAAGCTTTGGAAACTGGGCCGCTGTCATCTGACTCTATGCCTGCAATATCTTTGGACACTGGTATTAACTGGGACCATTTAGCCATTGTAAACCCTGCTTTGGCATCAGGAGGGGAGAAAAAGGACTTGTCCTGTCCCTCATTCCCAAAGTGCCTAGGTAGCCCTGCAGAAGCAAAGGATGGGCTGGGTGCAGCTTAGTCCCTGCTTGCAGCACAGGAGACACCCCTATGGGCTGCTGGTCCCTTTGCCTTCAGCTGCAAAGTGGGAAAACCCTGCGCCATTAAATCACAACACAGTATGTTCTGCTTCTTTTATCTAGGGCCTCTCCTCCTATTGAACTGACTTCAGTAAGGGAAGTCTCTATTTCTACACTTTCTTCTGTCAAAACACTCTCCCTCTGTGAAAATGGAGCCTCCAGACCAGTTCCTTAATCCCTTTAATGTCTCATTGGCTGGATTTAAACTAGATTATTGAGGGCTAAGGGAAAGATCCTGCATCTTTAGAAAAACATTTTCCATTTCACCTGCCATAGAGATCAGGAAAACATTTGCTTGTCCTTCTGCTCTCTCGGAAGGCTCTGAAGACATGACTGCAGTTTGTCCTGGGAAGATGAAGCCAGTATCTCTTTGAAGAGAAAGGAAACTAGAAAGCAAAGATATTTCTCCCTGCAATGTCTGAATCCAGAAAGGTACTCTCGCTGGAAGAGAAGAGTTATGAAAAAGTGAGTAGAAATCACAAGGAAGGCAGAGGTTCCAAACGCAGGCTTAGACTCAGGCAGCAAGTGGTTATATGAGAGCAAAGAGATATATTATATTCTGACAGTGTAAACCACTGTTGTTCAGAAGAGCTTCATCCATCAACAGCAGAAGAGAAGTTGGCCTATGGCTCTTTGCTGGTTTGCCAGACTTTTATTAAAAGCGCAGG
>NW_010414625.1:33100-56993 GCF_000710305.1 Buceros rhinoceros silvestris
GGCTGCTCTTTAATAAAAAGGAAGGAAATACCAAGCCTGTAATGTCTAAAAGTGAATTCATTTAACAATGAACTCTTTGAAAAGAGAGTCCCAGATGTGTAATTAATAATGAATCAGTGATTTGAAACCTGATCCAAAGCCTACTGAAGCTGATAGACAGACTCTCTGACTTCAAGGAGTTCTGGATAAGGCTCTTATTAGGCAAAAGGAAAAAAAAATAATTAAAAGCTGAGCCAGCTAGTTAGTTAAAAAAGAATGATAACTTGGATTCTGCACTTAACAGAGACATACAATAATATGCACTGCACATAAATCCCCTCTGTGCTGACAGGGGACTCACACATTTCTGTGTCTGAAGCTGAACTTGAAATCTAAGAGATAAAATAAAAAAAAGCTGTGAGAGAGTCCCAAAAAGAAAACTTCCAGTGGTTTGAACCACAGCTCATTTCCTCTTGGCATGAATTGGGAGATAACTGTCATACATGTGTCGTTTGGAGGCAGCAGATGCTGCTCCTCTGCGCGTGCTGAAGCCCCGCTTGCTCCCCCACCCTGCTCCAGCCTGCGCACCCACCTCTGCTCTGCCTCGGCTGGCTTTAAGTCAGCTACACGCCACGTGGAGATAAACAACCTGAAATTCCAGCCCAGCGTAGTGTAGCGTAGTGCCTAAGTGGGGGCATGGAGCTTGTCTTCCATCAGCGCAACTTAATTCGGTTTGTCAGGGATGCAGATGCTGCGGGTGAGCCTGATCCAGTCACCACCACCCCAACATCAGCCGAATTTTGCAGAAGCGCTCTGAGATGGGGTTGTGGCAGCCCCTGCTTTGCGTTTGCCTTTCAGTATGACCCCGATGGGGACGTGGAGGAGAGGGTTGCTGATGGGCTCTTTCATTGTTCCGTATCTTTTTTGGGAGACACGAAGTGCATGTATTAAATCAGCCCCTGGGGTCAAATATTTTCAAGTACAGTAACATAGCTCGTTTTAAAATAATCAAATAATAATTAAAAATAATCGACTCTCATTTCTGCTGGAGAACCAAGGCATCTACATTGAATTTGGTTTTTTAATAGCAAATTGTGACTCAATCTAAATGTAAATTCCTGGAGAATCTGCTATCTAATTCTCATTATTTCCACTTGCTTAATGCAATTAGAAACATCTGTCACTGATCAACTGTCCACACAGTGAAAATAAATAATAATTCAGGCTATCTGCCTCCATAGTGTTTTTCAGGGAAAGGACTGCTTTAAAACCATTTGCTAAAGCCCAAGAGCTAGAATGTGCAAAATGCTTGTGACAAGCTCTGCATCATACCAAATGTGCCTGGCTGCCAGCGTCTCTGTATCTCAGAGACTTTTGCTGAAAAATTTCAGAAAGTCCTGGATACATGTAGAAGTGACCACCCCACTTTCTGGAAGCGCTCGTCTTGGCGTCTCCAGCTTTAGGGATATATTGTGTCCTGCTGGGGGGCAATTCTCACCCCTTTCTTCCACAGCCTGGACCCACAGCCGTGCTGGAGCACAGAGCAGTTCGTATTGGTGGAGCTGTGGTTGCTGAAAGGGAGCAGGAGGCCAGGACACGGGTGCAGGGAGAAAGAACACTGGAGTCGCTGAGGTTTGAGGGTTATCCCAGCTGCTGCCTGTGATCCCAGTTTGCCTCTGTGAGAGGTTCCATGAGAAATGGACGCCCAGGCCCCATGAGATGGACCAGGTCATGGACATGGATGGTGCTTCATTCTCTTTAAAGCATATTAGTACGTATAATATATCTGTATATACTCTCTGGTAGCTCAAAAGACAAGAAAAATCAAAGAACTAGAGAAGGTAAGCCTGAACTGAACCTCAAGAACTGGGCTGCTTCATCCCCTTCCCACTAGTGATAGGGATGGAGAAGGAAGAGTCTAAGAGGAAAGATATTCTCATTAGGCATTTAGTGCTAAAACATCTTCAAAAGGCAGAAATAAATTAATCCAAAAGCCGATTTTCCTGGTAACCAAGCAAAGCCTAATGCCACAGTCCAAACCCTCAGTGTTTTTGCCTTTGAGCAGCTGGAGGCTCATCCCATGAAAGGGCCTGGATGCTACGCGGGGCTGATGCACGGATGCTGGGATGGTCTCCTTCAATAAACATCAGAGGGACCGGCGAGGCATGAGCGACGGCACTGCCCACATCACCGTGTGGGTCAGAACAACTCCACACACGGAATGTTCACCCCAGGAGGGGAAATGAAGTGTAAATGGCTTGGCTTGTTTTGTTCTTAAAAAGGGCAACGGCAAATCTCTTTAATTCATTTCTTTTCCAGGAGACAGGTGTAACTTGGAGATGTTAGAGCCAGTCTACCAAGTCTCTAATGCTGTCTGGGCTGCTGAATGAAGAGGGCAGAGGTGAGCTGAGAGTTGCTGGCCTGTTCAAAATCTCGTCAGGTCACATCTAGTCACTGCTGCACCTCCTGCTCCAACCCACCCTTTATTTCTCATCCTCCACCATACCACAGGGATTTACACCCAGCAATGAGCCAGGAGTACCTTGGCAGCTTGGCAGCCTTTTGATCCCAGCGTCCCAAAATGTGCCCGTGCCCATGTGAGGATGGCGGGACGCCTGTACTGCTCACCCCGTGTTATTCCAGGGGGTGAAGAGAATGGCAGCTCCTGAAGACAGATGTGACAGGGACTAGGCTGCACCTAGCAGCTCACCTGCTGTCTGCCTGCAGAGAAGGGATTATTCTTGTTCTGCTAATAGGAATGTCGGAAACAGGCAGCACAGAGGATGAAAGAATCCTCTCCAAAATTAGGGATAAATCACTAAACCAAAATCTATACTATTAATCAATTTCCCCAAAGATAAAAACCATGCTGAGCTGGCATGTTTTGCTGGCTGTACCCCCAAGCATCTGTTTTGACCTGGTACCAAGACAGCATCATCTTCAAGGTTGGGATGGAGACTGGAGCTTCCTCCGAAGGCGGGTTTAGATTTGTGCTTCCTTCTCCCCCCAAATGGGCACTTTCCCAACGAAGGTAATAACAGAAGTTTTCATTCAAACATAATGGTGATGAGCCGTCTCTGAGTGCAGATAGATGGGAAAGTAAAAGACATCCTATCGGTATTAACAGCCTCTCCTCCAGAAGGATTGCTTCTCCGGGAGAGGTCGGGAGAGGAATGTAAGGGGAGAATGAGCACGCCTTGTTGCTCACAAAGAGGTCACGCAGGTTTTTTTAAAACATGACCCAATTATGAGCCAACAGCCATTTCCTCTGTCCTGAACATTAGAAAATCTGATGGTTTTTCTGATGACATCCCCTATCACAGCTGATACGATTGCCACAGGCAGCCTTTCTGTGCTCTCTGTGAATGCTGTGCCTGCCTCGCTCCTTCTCCGGGCACTGAGCTCACAGGCGTGCTGCCATCAGCAAGCTAGTGCATCCCTGGGGGAGGAGGGGAATTTGGGGAAATAAACCACCAAAGAGAGAGACAAATCCATTTCGACATCAGTTCGCCCAAAGCTTCCTCATGAGTAGGCGCCTCCCCAGCATAAAGACAGAAAGGACCGACAAGGCACGCACTGGAAATACGTCGAAGGCTGGGGGATGGAGGTTTGCTCTGTCATTTGGGAATGGCATTGTGCATCATTTCCAAAGAGTCAGGGCCCAAACCCCACGCTCGTGGGCAAAGGCAGGGGAAACAGGTGGGGATTGGAGAGGGAGAGATGGGGTAGGCAGGGCAGTGCCGGGCAGGGCAGGGGAGAACCAGGTCCCCCTTGGGAAGGGCAGCGTGGTCTCCTTGCACCCCTCTGCTACCCATCCCCAGCGTCCTGCCCCCTCTGTGTTGTTGCAGATGTCTCCTTTCCCTTTCTCCTTTCCCTTTCCCTGCATGCTGCAGGCAGGGGGCCAACCAGCCCCAGCAACCTTTGCTGGTAGCACCATGGTGCCAGACCCAGCTGCTTCTTGTTTCCAGTGCCATTGCCAGGTGAGATGCTGGAACCTGTGTCTGTGCGAGCACACGCGGGCTGGCCTAAACTAACCAGCCCAAATGCGTCGCTGTGGGCAAATTGTTCCGACCTGACACCACACAGCCATGGCCAGCTCCCACTTCTGGTTACCTGCAGCAAGGTAAAGCGAAAGGAAACCATTTCCCAGTGAGATGGTAACACCTTAAGACTCTTTTTTGCTCATTACATGCAACGCCCCCGAGCCCAGGAGCCACGCTCATGGCCGAGGCTCTCACTGTGCTGTGCCAAAGAAAGAATTTTTGGATGAGAGCTGAGATCTTTTCTCTAAAGTGCTTTTGCTTGTGGCTGAAAAGGAAAGGGATAGGGAATAGCAAACAATTTTCTATAAGCTGGGTAACATAGGTTAGACAATCAAGCCTGGCATCTCATTCACTATCAGCCTAGTATTTGTACTGTGCAGTCCGATGGCAGCAATAAGGGGAAATATTCTATCCTGAAATGCTGGCTCAGATTAGAAATGCACATTTTTTACCTTGGCTTGAAAGGAAATCTGCTATTCTGCCTTGCTCATCATTTCTTCTGAGCTATGCTCTTCTAGACTGTTCAATATCTCTTGAAATCATCTGGTACATACGTTATTATTTTTCAAAATTGCTTGCTCAGACCATGCTGTAAAAAAAAATGATTTTCTATTTCTGTTTCTATTGCCTTCCAGGAGACAGATTTTGTCCTGTGCCACATTTAGCACTTTGTTACCTGAATTCACCATTTGGGTTTCCTCATCCGGACAAGAGGATGCGGAAGGAGAGGTCAGAGCCAAAGTGGGGCTCATCTGGTCACACATAACCATCCACAGCGTGAACCTCTGGGAACCCACCCAAGACCTGATTGTAGAGACTCCTTTTACAGTCAAGGGGAGAAAGGGGCACGGTTCATTTCAGATTATTTATTTTAGGCTGAGCTTAGCTGTGCCCTACAAGTGCCCTATAAGTGCCCTCCTCTCTCCACTGTCTGTAAAAGCCGAGCTCAGGCACAGCTGCCTACGCTGTAGGTAAGTCAGATGAGATGAACCTCACCAGTGACCGCCAGGTACTAAATTAGGCAGGTGCTCAAGGGGTGCAAGCTGGGGATGGGGACAAGGGACAGGATGCAGCAGGAACACAAGGGCTGGTCTACCCCGAAGGAGCAGCAATGGAGAGCAGAAGGAACTCTCTACATTTCAGCCCCATCATTCTGCCGCTAAACCCAATTTATTCCCATCTTTGTGCTTGGTGATGCCCCATGCTGAGCCCTGCAGTCACCATCGGGATGCCCATGGCTGGAGCAGCATCTTGCGGGCTACAATGGTGTATTTCACAGCCACTGTCAGACACTCGCAGGTTGGCCCAGGCATGAACAAAAGCTCCACTGAAGCTGTGGAGCAGCTGAGCCGGGCAGGAACAATAGTGAATTTTTGAGCTTCTCCCAAGCAATTGTGAGTGAGACATTTTCTCTATAACGGGGCCATTAGGTTCTGGGTGTGCCGTTCCTGTACTGGTATGTGTGGTGGGAGGTCACTAGGACAATTTAAATTGCTGATGCTCTACAAAACTTTAGGAATTAACTCACTAGAAAGGGAAGAGCTTTCTCCCTTCACCAGATGTTTTGCTGGGATAGTCACCAGCCCCCCCAGTAAGTTTGAAAATCTCCATGTGAGCTCAAGATTAAGGGTATTTGACAAATTTTAGCAGAAAAACTGAAAAGAATTCCTACTGAATATCTTCACCCACGTTTGCCCAGCTGTAAAGAATATCCAGCTCTCAGCATATGCATTATGAATAAACAAATGTCTTCAGCTTATCTCCCTCCTGACAGCTCATGGATAGCTCCCCAGCCTGTTTAGTTTACATGGAATTTATTCCGGAAGACTGATAATAGGGATATTGATTATGCAGGCCACTGGAAATCACACCCTCATCCACTCCGCGGAGGAGCATGATTGCTGTTCCCTGACATTACAAGTCCGTGAGCACTTGGGTGTGGGAGCCTGTTCCCTGAGGCTCCTGATGTGGCACCTGATAGACACGTGGGGTTCCGTTACAGGGGACTTCGAGCTTGAAAGGATGAAACCTGCTCGCAGCTCTGATCAGGAACCTGCAGGCAGCTCAGAAAGAGAGGAGAGCGCAGCATTATGGTGCAAGGGGAGTGTCATGCCCTCCAGTTAACCTCCTCTAGACACAGAAGTACCTCTGCCACAGGCAAGATCAGCCCTGACCTGACTCATTCTCTGGGTTACTTTGCTCCCAGCGGCTATTGCCCCCTGCCTCCACCTGTCCCATCTTCTGCTAATGCTCCTCCCACGCCTTTGCTGACCTGCAGGTGGCTGAGGAACAAATCTGGAGGGACCGAGATATCCCTGCTGGGTTTCATTAATTTCCAGTCTTGTCTTTCCTAGACACAGCTTGGCTTTCTCTAGAGCTGCTTGACCAGACTGACCTTTGCTGCCTGGCAGATCCCCTTGGAGGCTCTCCACGCTCCCTGTCCATTTGGGCTCCCTGCTGATCCCTGCCCTGGGGCTGTGTGCCCTACCTGACCTCTCCAAATCTTGCTCCTGGTGAACCTCCAGACTAGCTTGACCTGTCAGCTGGCTCCCCGCAGCGTGCCTTGCTGGCAGACGGAGCATGTTCTCCTCTGGCAGGTCCATCCCTTGAGTGCTGTCTGTCACACAGGGGCTGTGTCCATTCTTACTGAGCATCATGGTCACCCATGGTGACCTCAGGGGAGCCTGGAGCACCCAGGATGTTTGGGAGCTTGTGGGCTTGGACCAGCACCTTGGGGACAGCACTACTGATTTGCCCTGCTGGCGCCAAGCCAGGGTGCACAGCAGAGGCTCTTCTACCTCTAGTTTCTGAGCCCGGCTCAGAATTTCCCTCCAAGATGCTCATTCCACCTCCAAATCCCTTCAGTTTTGCCCTCATAATCGAGGCTTTCTACCTTCACCCTTCCTGAGATCCCTCTTCGTTCTTAAGCTGAGTTGTTCACTCCTCACCTCTGCACATCAAATTTCTTTCTCTTCTGCCTCCGTGCTCTTCCATTTCCATTTCCCAGCAAACATTCTCTCCTACAAGTTTGACTTCTGTGGGCTTGTGAGTGCACTGGAGCCAAAGCTGTGAAATGAACCCCAGAGCTACAGCCCTCCAATCTGACACCAGATGTTCTGCAGGCCATGGATGGCGGTGGTGGATGCTTTTTGAGGGAATTAGCAAGGCTCTGTAGAGCAGCTCAACACAGACACTTTGCAGAATGAAAGGCTGGGTTTGGGAGCAGGCCTGACTCTCCTGGTCCATTTTTCGTTTGTCCATTAATCCAGTCTAAGGCAACATCTAGGTATTGTGCAACAACCTTGTCTGCGGGAGGTGCGCTGACTGGTAGAGCCAACAACCCCAGCCCCACATTCCTCTTGGAACAATGCTAAATATTTCCTAATGTTATTTTTCAGTAAACAGCCAACTTTTCGGCAGAAAAGCTCTTAACTCACAGCTCACTGGTTGTTCAGTGAGACCACAGACCTGAATCTCTGGTCCAAGCTCCCACCTCCCTTTGTGCAGAGCAGTCTCTCCACCATCCCTCCACATCCCGCGGTGACTTGAGTCCAGCCGTACATTTGCCCCATTTGCAGTCACACTTGCTATATTTAAGATGATCAAACCTCTCAGACAGGAACCCAGGAGGCAGTGGAAGGCCAGGAGGGGTCTGTCCTGCAGGAAAGAGATGGCTCCACACTGGCCATCTGCCCGGTGCCACAGGCTGTGAAGGGGTAATTTATCATCCTGGTGATGTAAATCCCACCTCAGGCATTTCTACATCTCCCAAGTTGATCCAAAGATATAGCTCTCAATAATTTTTAGTGCCAAATATGTTAAAAAAATCTGCTCTGCAATTTTCCACACGCTCACTGAGCTGGACTACAGTCTTACTCTTGTTGTAGTAAATCAGGATTTGTTTTTGAAATCAGACTAATATCACAGTCCTAGGATTGCAGTTTATTAGGAAAAATAAAGCCTCCTTTCCAGAAGGCAGATCTAAGTATCCCTTCATCTCCAACCCATTTTAAATTATTTTCCAAATCCAGTTTTTGCACATTTTTCTCAGTGCAAGGGACTGGACCCTGCCAGATTCCTAGCAGAAAACTTCACTCAAATTCAGCCTGGTCTCCAGTTATTTGTTTGCCCTATAGAAATCAAGTGGTTTTTTTTTTTTTTTTGGAGAGGAGCAACACAGCAGCTCACAACCTACAAAGCCACTCAGAGGATCATAGCCAAGCCAATGGTGGAGTCCTTGCAGTAAGAGGAAGGGCACTTTCCAGCTGTTTTGTTGCAGCTATGGTGAAGCTGGGTGGGAAGAGTGGATGCAGGGAGCCTCCTTCCAGCACTCACCAAGTGCATCCTTGCCAGCCCATCCCAGCTCTCCACATTCTATAGGACATGCCCTATAATCAATCCCAGCAATATATTCACTGAGCTGATCGTGCAAGGGTGTAAAAGAGGGCAGCAGGGCCAGCAGGGCAGTACTCACCCTCCTGCCCACTCCCTCCTCCTCGCTCTCAGTCCAGCGCTGGCTGCTGCTGCCTTTCGCAGCGATGGTTAAAAGCACTTTTGGAGCAGAGCCTGTAGCTCTGCAAGGAACTGTGAGAAGAGCTACTGGCACCCAAATGTCTCCATTTATGGTCAGGGCCACATGGCTGCATGTCTACATCAGCCCCAAAGCTGGTGGTTTTAAAGGGATCACCAGTTTTGGCAGTGGAACCCATTTTTCTTCAGGTTTTGTGTCTTTTCTGGGAGTAGATTCAGATTCAGGGGGTTGTTTGCCCTGCTCTGAGGATGGGATATATTTCTCTGGTCCTTTTGCAAATCCTCAATCCAAAATTAGACAGGTTCTCCCTAATGACAGGCAGGTGCCATCCCTAGTACCTCCTGGAGGTGATCCTAGTACCTCCTGGTTCACCGTGCCAGCCCAGGTAACCACTCTGCTTATTGGCATATGAAAGTGAGGCAGGGGGAAAACGTGGGTAAATTCCCATTGACTGCAATTTCCTGACCATGAGCAATACCGAAAATTTTGCAAAACCTCCAACATCATCTTGGGAGGAGAGTGGAACATTTTATCTCTCCCTCTAACCATTATTTCTGGAGTTGCTGCTCTGAAAAGATGCTGTATCTTCCCCAGGACAGTGTGCCTCCGTCTGGCCCCTTTGAGGCTGAGCCCGGAGGAGCAGAGGACACTGGTGCGCTCTGAACTGAGCATCACCATGGGGATAGTCACGCTGGTGACAGCCGTCTGTGTGGCAGTGAGTCACCAGCCCACGAGGTGTCTCGCAGTCTGGAGTGGTACCTGAGGATGAGATGCTGAAGAACAGCAGGTGTGCTGGAGACAAGTCCTGGGCTTTTGCAGGACTCCTGACCCAGTCAAAGCGGAGATGGTGCACAAGGCAAAAAGGTTGGAAAGGGATGTTCTGAGCATCCCATTAATTTTGGCTGTGCGGAGGTACATGCATCACTGCTCACGTGGTTTTGGATGCACTTGCATCATAGCAGGGAGACAGAAGTGCCGCAAGTTCACCACCCCCTTTATCCTGAGATGTTTGGGTAGCAAGAGTTACTTAGGAAGTGATAACATGGACATCCAGGTGTGTTAACCTCCCAAATACCTATAGATGAGAGTGGTGCTGACACCCACATCTCTCCCTGGCTCTTCCAAATTGGGCTCAGTGCTCCTCGGGGAGAAGCTTAGAAACAAAAAGCCCAGTTATTTCCTACGATCAAGTTTCAGAGCCCTCCGGACCCCACAGATGGCTCTGCTAAGAGCCTGGATGAGGTCTATTTCTGCAATAACTCTTCCAGAGAGAAGGAATTAGGAGACTTAACACTTTTGGATGACAATTGGCGGAGCCGCTGTCAGATAACAGGCACCGGCAACCAGCACAGGAGCCGGGAGCAAGCCAGGCTGCCTGGTTCAGCCAGCCCAGAAAAAACCTTGTTTATAAAAACCCACATGAAAAGGAACGAGTTGCCAATTACGCAAAAGTCTTTAAATAAAGCAGCACAAACCTTTCATGGGCAACAGACAAATGACACATGGTCACAGGAAAATAATATAACTGATAGGAAGGCTGCGAGCGGGGAATGTGAGCAAATCCATTTTCCAGAAGAAAAAAAGGGACTTGCTTGCTGAAAAGGATTAGCTGGATAAAGCCAAACACTTAAAAAAAAACCCAACTGTATTAGAAACTAAACATGCATCAAACAGTAACAGAAAAAAACCCCAGATTGTAAAAAGATCCAAGGAACCAGCTCTGCTCCTTCTCAGAAAGAAAATACCGTCAAAAAAAAAAAAAAAATCCTATGTAAACTTGCCACACACCCCAGATCATCAACAGGCATTTATCAAATGAAACACATACCGAATGCAACTCTTCTTCCTAATCCCAAATCAAACAGGCTTTGAGTTTCAGACCCTCAGGAAGAGATTTCCATATGATCCTCCTCTGCCTCTGTTTATGATTAGCCCTTCTAAATTTCAGCATTTATCTGACAAAACACATTGGGGAGGGCTTCCTTTTATCCGCAAAGCCTGTGTTTCTGCTTTCCCTTAGCTGCTGCTGTACCACTCTGCAGCCGCTCGACTTGGGAGGAAAAGACTTTAGCCAAGACCATTTGATTGACTAAACCCAGGCTCACTTTCCTGATGGCGGTAACCCCAAGCCCTTGCGATATGAGCCAACACCGAAGCGAGCCAGCATTCACAGAGAGGGGTTATAAATGATGCCTCTGAGCCAGAACTTTACTTTTGGGTCTCAGTAATGCAAATATAACACATGTGTGTGAGGGGTCCCACCGGCAATAGCTGCGTGGCCAGTCTGAGGGGTCTTTGTAGTTTCAGGAGAGAATGTGTGGTGTCAAAACGTTCCAGTCTGCTCTGGCGGAGCTGTCGCACAGAGCCAGGGCTGACGCCTGCGAGCAACCGCATGAGCACGGTTACCACTTGCCCTCCTCCTGCAGCCTGAGGTATGGTCCTCGTTAACCATCAATTGATATGTTTCAAACGACATATTCATAAACCCCTGAGACTGATCACAGCTAATTCGCAGACAAAAAAGGGAGTACATTTGCTTAATACACTGCGTTTTGCAAACACCCTGATGGTTCCCAGATGCATCTGTTTCTGCCCAGCAGCACTCGAAGCAGCAGGAGAGGAAATAATTTCAGGTCCCCAGAGTCACTGGCCTAAGCAGTTTCATGATGCTGCAGGAGCCCCTCTGTATCCATTCGAGTGAGTCTTATCCATCTTCCTCCTTCAACCAGACTCAGCTTCTTCTGCTGTTTTTTTTTTTTCTGATCCCTGAATCCTTCTCTGAGCACAGCACTTGACATCACACACACAAGCGCCGCACAGCTGCATAAAGACAGGCCCAGGTTAGGATGTTAATTTGATCTTGGCCATGGCAGAGAAATCTGTTCTACCCATTCCCAGCGCTCTCTCCTGAACTTGCCATAGGAGTGTGAAATTAGCTATGGAAAACCTTCCAGGAAAGGTTGAGGTTGGTGGGAAAGAGGAAATTTCACACAAGAATTTAAGAGCCTGGCTCCCAAGTGGTTCCAGCCAACACAGATCTAGATGTTAAGGCCCCACACAGCTATGGAGGAACCTCTTTCATGGCATGAACCAGCAAATCATCTCTCCGTTGCAGCTGTGGCAAGACACTCACAGGAAAATACAGCTTTGAAGTGACTGGCAGAATCTCGGGACTGGATGAGCATTTTGTTTACGGCATCTTATTCAGTTCAGCTACGAGATAAGGTAATAAGAAAACCAGCGGACCTCAGAACTTACAAAGCAGCTGTTACCTGAAATGCCGCTACAAGTTACAAACTTGCAGTTGGTAAGATTTCCCCTGGCAAAGTGCAAAGTGCAAAGTGCAAATGTTGCTCCCGGAGGGAGCCTGGTCAGGTGAGGACCTGGTGAGGCAAAGCGCTACTCATCTGGGTAGCATCATCCTGCTCCTGCTCTGAGCGGAGCAGCCCTAGGACCACCCCAAAGCTGGTGGCTTTGCCCATGCTTTACGGACAGGCAGACCAAGGTGGTGTGTCCATGACTGCAAAGATTATCAATGCTGGAGATGTATTTGAATGCAAACATCCTCTTCCTCCGCTGTTTGCTCCACCCAAAAGAGATTTATTCACTATCGTCCTGACTAGAGGCTACCTAACAGCACTGAAAAGCCTCACTTAATCAGGAAAGCATCTGAGGTACCTCAGTGGACAATGCTGTACACGCAGGGTCATGGTGGTGCTCAGAGATCTAGGTCAATCTGCCACAAAGGTTGCTCCCTTTTCTTTCTGCATGCGTTTCTCCTGATCACCCCTCCTGGCTTTCCCCATTTATATTTTACTTGAAAACAGCAAGACAATTTATTGTACAAATAAAATTTGACCATGGGTCACTTGCGAACTAGTTAGTGTGATTTACAGAGCAATTTGCTTCCTCTATTGATTATGAGAAATTCCCACTGAAGGTGTGATCAAACACTTAAAAAACCCATATCCCATGATACTGTTTCTGCTCCTTCAGAAACGGACACAGAGCTTCCCAAACCAGCCTCCTTGACCACCACCTTCACTGTGGATTTTTGTGTCACTGATAAAAACCCCAAATAAGCAGGATGGCCAAGGCAGCTTGTACGGATTCCCCACAGTATGTTTCAAACTGTGATTATTAATGTCACGAGCAGTGCTTTAGCAGAGCTGTTCTCCAACAGCCCATTCGGTTTTAATTGAATGAAGAAAAATTTAAAAAGGCATTTACATGAAGTAGGAAGCCAAATGCTGCTGTCCTTGTGATGAAGGTGGCTGAATTTCCCCCAGCCAGCTGCTACGCCTCAGTGAGCCCAGCGCAGCCTGGTGCAGGGATGCTCACCATGAGGAGCCCGCTGATGTGGTGTTTTCTTTTCATTAGTCATCCTGATTTAGCTGTTCTCCTTCCAGCCCCGGCCTGGCTTGTTCATGGTTGTCCAGGCACTCTCTGACCGCACGACTGTCACAGGCGAGCTGAGGGATTTCACCTCCTCGGTGACTATGTACTTGAAAACCTGTTACCCATTAACATTCGTTAATGGTATTTTTAAGCAGCTTTCCAGAAAGCGAGGCCGAATGCGCTTCCGGCGATTCAAGTCGCCTGCAGCAATCCCCATTCAGGTTTGCCTGTGCTGGGTAAGATCCTGCCCCGCTCCCAGCTTATCAGCTGCAGCCCGGATTTGGGCTATATGGGAAGTTTCATTTCCTGCTTCTTGGGCTGCCTGGGCTGGCCAGCAGTGTTTGTAAAAGGAAAGACATTCTTCTAATTCTTGTTATTAACCCGTTGGTGTTCGCTAAGATGTGAGCCAAAGTTGTCAGAAAAGTGTAAGTTGCTGCAGCACCCATCAGCCCATCAGTACACAGCCAGACTCTCAGGCTCTCATTTTTCCTGATTTTCCTTTTTTTTTAGATAATAAAGGTTTATTTTAATGCGTATTTGTGTTTGACACGTGATTTACAACCTCTGCAATATTTCAAGCACTGCCTGCCCATGCCCATGGCACCACCACCCTGCACCCTTGGCAGGGGTGGGCACATGGGGCACAGCCACCTCCTTTGTGGAGCCCGTCATCATACCCCAGCAATTCGGGAATGGCAAGTAAAGAAGATAAAAACAAATGCTGGAGGTACTTCAAGCAGATGCAACACATTTCTCAAAGCTAAGCAACACCTCAAAAAAAAGCTAAGTGATATAGTAACCATGTCAAAAATGACCAGAGCTGCTTTTCTATCTCACTGGCAGTGACTGGGGCAGTTTTGGCATGGAATAATGCAAAATACGGCCTGAGTTGTTAGTTTCCACATATATATGTCGTTGCAGTTCCTTTCCACCCAGCACTAATGCCCCGAGCTCTGTAGGCAATCAGGGCATGAAGTTGCTGAGAAAACCAGCTGGAAAACCCTTTTTCTCCCCACCCCACAGGTGAAAATGTGCAGCTGCAGCAAACCATCGCATGGCGAAACATGCAGTTCCTACCTGAACAAGGAGCTCCAGCTTCCTGTCGTCCAGGAGATGCACTTGGCATCTGCGGCCCTCCGTCATCTGCAAGAGAGAAGAGACACGTGTGTCAGGGCACTCGGCTTTCCAGGCTTGTGGCTGCCGGCTCCCCTGGTGAAGCTGGAGGCTTTCAATCACAGTGCTGCTTTTGGTTTGTGTTTTGTTCTGATTTTTTTTTTAATTAATCCCCTTTCTTTTAGCACTGAGGGAAAGAAAAGGCTGGAAGGAGAAAAAGAAAAGGCACCCCAGGAGCTGTCATGGAGCAGCGTGTGGCATCTGCTTGGACGCAGCTGCTGGGAGGAGGGTTGTTCCAGTGTGAAAAGTGGAGCCAGCGGGGCAGTTCTCAGCACAGGGACCCCAACATTTCACACTGCAGCTTCTGGCTTCACAGCCAGCTTGGCCGGGGGAGGAGACATCCAGCCAGATGTCCCCCAAACCCTTCAACTGCAGTGAGTGAACCATCCCGGAGGTAGCGTGGAACAAGCCAGGCTCCTCCCTGGGCTGTGCTGACGGTGCTCCCTGGGGCTGCGCTAGCTGCTCATTTCGGCCTGAATCTCCAGATGGGCTTGTCCTACTTGGGGTGTCCTATTTAAGATGTACCCCAGGAACCACTTGTGATTTATTATACTGATCCAAAGGTGCTTCCATACCAGTGGGGTTTCTTACAACAGTTACATATAATATCAGTAAAACTTTAAGGTAAGTCTTTATATAAGACTTATAAGGTCCTATAGATTGAGGTGCTAAGAAATAAATGAGCTGTGGCCTGAGGAAACTCCTCTACAGTTGGTCAAGCTCTTTCCTGGCTCTCCTCTTGTGCAGAACACCGTAAGGAAGGAGCAACGGTGCTTAGCAGAGTTACAGATCCCAACTCAGCCCTGCAAAGCCCTTCAGCACGCACAGGCAGAGACACAATCCCACTATCTGCTAATGGGATATGGACCGCCTAAGCCTCTTTGGCTTTTGGAAATCCCTTCCTCAGCATGACTTAGGCAGCACGCAGGCAGGACACTCAGCATGGGCTCGCCCCATGACACTCAGGCATGGCCGGACCCGTGGGGGCATGGACTCAGCTCAGCCCCACAGCATGGCTCAGTCCCCCAGGGACCTACCACCCTCCAGCCAAGGCACCTTCCTGAGTGCTGCATGGATTCCCAGCTCAATTTAATGATATTTCTTGCCATGGCAAGTCCCAAAGCATGACCAGAAGGGAACAGTGAGTCCACAGAAGCCTGGCAGTGGGAGTATAGGCTGCTGAGGACATGGCTGCTGCAGTGCACTGGGCATTTCTGCGCTAATCCATCACCTCACCCCACTGGTGCCAGCTGAGCTGAGCACCCGATGCGAAGCTGCCTTGCAGAGAGCAGGGAGATGTGAGCTCAGGGGGTTAACTGAGGACAGCTCAGCTTTCTGGTTTAGCTCTGCAGGTTAAAAATCACCGCCTCTCTTGGCTTGATGGGGCTGGATGTGCATCCAGGAGGCAGCGGTGCGTGTCCTACTCTCAAGTTTACCTGTTTGAGAGTCCAGGTGGTGTGTTGCCATGGGGTCAGCAACCTTGGCTGTCTCCAGCAGCGTTGTCCTCACCCTGCTCGTTGCTGGCTCTCGGCACAGGAGCCTGCCAGGCTCTCCTGGGTGCTCCTGTCCTCCCTCTTGCCAGCTCTGTCCCACATCCACCTTTCCCTTTCCTGGTGCCAGGACAGGCTGTGTCTTACCCTGACCCCACAGAAAAAATCAGATGTACCAACAACCCTATTGAGCCTCAAGCTGGCCATGCAAGAGTTTATTATGAGACAACTTCAGTCAGAATGAGCTTTTTCCTTCAACTCACTCCAAATCTACAATCTTGAAATGCACAAACCTGTGCAGTCCAAGCAGACGTTACCCCCGTTGTTATTCACACCCGCACACCTCCGGAGCATCGCGCACGCTAAATAACACCGCTTTGCCGCTCGTTTTCCACGAGCACAACTGGAGCCCTGGCGTCGCAGCCAAAGGAAAGCCTTGTAAAACAAGGCTCCTCATAAATGTCAGCCAGTTACCGTCTTGGCAATAAATTGTCTTCTTACGAGAGTTTCCTCCGGCTAGTCGTGTAATGCAAAATATGGCTTCTCATAAGGTATATTACTTGGTGAGTGAGATTTTTCCCTGTGAAGTCTGTATTAAACAGCTTTCAGCTCAGTTGTAAAGCTATGTCAGAGGCTCACAGAAGGGCTTAGCAATGGTTTGCCCAGGGAAATGCAAACTTTCTTTCCGGCAAGTCATGTAATGCAAAATATGGCTTCTCATAAGGTATATTACTTGGTGAGTGAGATTTTTCCCTGTGAAGTCTGTATTAAACAGCTTTCAGCTCAGTTGTAAAGCTATGCCAGAGGCTCACAGAAGGGCTTCGCAATGGTTTGCCCAGGGAAATGCAAACTTTCTTTGCTCGGCTTCCCCAGCAGATAAAACTCTGAGTGGCTGAGCTCTGCTTCAGCATCTCTCTTGTCCTCTTACTGTCACATATCTGCTGCTACCCCAAGACGAGTATGTACCGACGTTCCAGTTTTACTGTGGGTTTTCCCAAGGCGAGAGATAAAGCAGTGAGTATATCGTGGCGGTAGCATGCGATGGCGGATGGAAACACAGTCCGTCTCTTGCGTGTTACGCTCCGTCAGTTATAACAGAGTTAAAATAAGAATAAAAGAAGGTGAAAGGGGGAAGAGGGAAAACTTTCAGAGATATTTGTCTTTGCACTTTAGCGTTTCAGCAAAGCGCCTGCTTTCTGTGTGGAGCTTCTTTAGCTCTCCATGCTTTTCCAACCCAGAGTTTTGCTTCGTCTTAGTGCTTTCACTGCTTAAAGAAACACCAAATGCAAAGAGCTGGTAACATGCAGTATCTGAATAAAGTGAAGCTCTGAAATGCAGCACATGATGGTTGACTAATTCAAGGCATTTCGCGAACATCACTTGCAGAAAAGGGAGGGAAAACACACTGCTTTCACATCAGCTTGTCCCCAGCAATTCTGTCCATCAGCAAAGCGTCTGTCAAGGACTACAATGGTTTTTATAGTTTGATCACGCAGTGTGTGAGCACACAACAAGGCACATACTTTGTTTCTTTAGTGCCACCTTGTTTCTGTGCCTTTCAGGGGTTTAAAGGTTCATGCTACAGACTAATGGCCCCAGCTGGTGGCCTGCGGGACGTTTCCACCCAGGCTTTTTTGCACGAGAGAGGGTGAAGTACTGCTGCAGGAGCTGGAGAAGATGCACCAGCCACTGCACAGCCCCAGGGGGAGAAAGAGACCCAGCCCCAGCCCCTGCTCCCAGCCCCATGTACCAACACGAATGGTGGAGGAGCTTCTGGGTTTGTCTTGGCTGATACCTTGAAACTCAGAAGGACCACAGTGGACATGGCTGGAGATCTGCTACAGTACTCCCTTCTGTAGGCACAATGCCCAAGGATGGGGCTTCTCACTTCCCTTGGAAACAAGCAATGCTTTCCAAAGGAAAAGAAAAGAAGGTAGAAGACAGACTTCCTACTTGATACGAGCTAAAATACGATAGTCCTGCCCTCCCTCGTTTCTGTTTTATTATTCTACCAGGTGTCGGAAGCCCACGCTGTGTGCTTGTTTGCATCGTCGCATCGATACAAACTCTGCTAGTTTGTCAGAGCAAGAAATGGGAATGTTTCAACGCACAGCGAGAAGGAACTGATTTAGCACAGTCTGTCTGCATGAGAGATGCTCCTTCTGATGCTTTGCAAATTGGCTGATTTGTGGTATCTGCTGCGCTGCGATGGATGGGGCTGTGGCCAGCTCTCAGGAGACAAGTCAGGGAAACTTCTCTGTGTAACCAGAGAAGGGAAATCAACCCCAAAGCCCTATAGATGTGAATGTGGGTGTGGGAGGTCACTAAGCATGAGCTGAGCAACACCAGAGTTTGGATGGAGGAAGATTACAGGGAGTGAAAGGAGGGAACTGAGAGCTAAGAGGCACAAAGACCTCGCTTTCCCTTCACCATGAAAAGCAAAATCCCAGCAGAGACAAGAAGCAATGGTTTACCAGAGCTGTTGACAGAAGCGAAGGCACTTGATGTGGCAGGGAAGCAGGGGAGTTTGCTCCTCGTCAAGTCCTGGGTTTCACCATGAGCTCAGTGAGTGAGTTTTCCTGTACCAACACAGCTCCCCAGTTTTCTTCTGGAGGGCAAGAGCCCTCCACCCTAACTCCAGAAAGGAAAAATCAAGCATACAGTTTAACCTAACAGTCTTGATGCTCCAAGCAGAGAGAGCTTTCAGATGTTTCAAGTTAGGCGAGACAATTCCCTGGTGAGCCCTATGGTAGTGGCTGCTGCCAGCTCAGCTGCTTGCACATGGTTTGTCCCATACCTGGAGCTGGGCTCTAGTGCTCAGCCAGCAGAGCCCTCCAACAGCCAGTATCCTGTATCCCCACCAACACTCCAGATTTCCGATGCTCCTCAAGACGTATAAAGAGATGGCACTCTGTTACGCTCTCCTGAGTGCTAACAGTTCATACATATGGCAGGGAGCTGCACATGCTGGGTGTGAATATGGGCCACATACATCTCATGGGCCAGACTTATCACAAACTCAGGCAGAAATTATGTGCCAAAATACAGCACAGATTTTTTTTTTTCAAAACAGCTCAGTACGTCACATTTTTCTGAAAATCTGCCACTTCTTTTTAGTGACTGCCCATGCATGACCCCGGAGTGCTTGAAGAGCTGAACATGAGCACTTTTAAAAAGCTCTGTCATTTATAAACATGAGTGTGTAAAGACTAGGGATAATATATCTTCAACACACAAACACAGATGGTGCTTGTAAGGCGTGTGAGCTTCTGAAGGAGCACGTTTGTGTAGATGAGGTGCTGGATTAGCATGCAGGAGAACTGATCACGCACAAGACATGAGTACTTTCTCTGCTCCTTGGATTATGCACCTTGAGGATGGGAAAAGCGATGCTGACCTGCTTTGCAAAATGCTTTGAGATCCATCAGTGGCAACAAGACCTGACGTACACGCTTGTTCTCTCTAATATAGGGATGCTACGGAAAGGAAATCTCTTTCGGGGTTACTCGTGGGATCTTCCAGATCATAGCTGTTTTTCTCAAGGAAAGGATGTTTTAGTTTCCTTTATCACAAGACTTTAAATCTCCTTTGGAGGCTCCTGCCCAAATATTTACACAATGGGTTTCCTAGGGAAGGCAGGCTAGCGGTTATTTTGCTCTGTGGCATGAACTGCTCTGGTGACTGCCCTCTTCTCTATTCATCTTCGCTGTAACTCCAAACATTGTCTCGGAGAATCCTGTAAACTGTCTGTGACACAGCCCGAAACCCTGCACGGCACTCAGCTAATCCCCACACGCCTGTCACTTTGTCACTATATTATCAGCAACTGCCCACAGAACTGCTCCATCCAACACAAACAGCGAAGGCGACAGGAGGAAACAGCTCCAAAGGGAACCTTTCCCTTTCAAAATGAAAAAGCCCTCTTGGTGAAAGCGCCGTCACACTAAATAACTCAAAGGCACCAAATGCAAATGCTATTTACAATGTCAGTTCTATAAATACCCTCGACACGTTTCATTAGCCGGTGACTGCAGAAATAAAGAGGAATACGGCGTATTCTTCCATGACTCAAATCAGAAATTATAATTGGAGGCAGAATATTTCCTAAACACTTACTGCCTGTACAGCAGGCAATTACTGTGCTGAACACACAAAAATCTGTGTGGCTTTGCCCGCCGTTTGGACAGACCCGCTGAAAGGAGATAGGGAGAGATGACAGCCTTCCGATTACAACGAACTATTAGATTAAACATCCTGTTCCCACTTGGCCACTTCTCACTGCCTTCTCGTCCTGGCAACTCCTAAGCTTGTAGGGAGAGAGTGATGGAAAGTGGTGTGTTTTCGTTGCCTGCACAGTTTATTTTGTGTACGTTGCAGCACCACACTTTGCTGAATTGGGGCTGGTCTTGCAAACGCTGTCACACTGACCAGCATTGTCTCTTCTTTGCCTCTATCCATCTGTCATCTCCTGTCCTACACTCACACTTCAGGTTCCTGGAGGAACGGACTATCTTTCTTTTTGATGCCGTGTGTTTGCAGAGCATCCTCCGCAATCAATGGTCAGCATCAGCACTTAATAAATAATACTGGCAGTGACCGGGGTGAGGATGGCTGTGAGATAGCGCACAAAGAGCTGAGCTTCATGGCCAACCTTTGCACGGGCACCTGGAGAGAGCAGGCAGGGCCACAGCCGGCTCTGCCCTTGGTGGGGAGCAGCACTGGCCAGGCGGCTGGGGAGCAGGCAAGGCTCTGCCCGGAGGAGCCTGCCCTTGGGGCTTGCTTGTTTTTGCTGTCCTTTGTGTCACTCAGTGGGGACAAGCCCAGGAACAAGAACAGGAGTGAGATGAATGTTGGTGCAAATTTCGTGCATCTGTCCCAGTCATGAGACTCTGTCATTGCACTCTGTCCTGTGCTGGGGTGCTCGTCACCGTGGTTTGCAGCTCTGCCACCTTGCAGTCCAGGTCCAAAGCCCTCAGGCACACTCACTTCCCCTGCTCTTCCTCTTCACCAGAATGGGCCATATTCAGGCAGGATGGCTTCCGCCTGAGCCTCAGTGCCTCAAAGCTCTGAGGATGGGGAGACAGTCAGGAGAAACTGTTGTTTCTGAATACGATCCTCGTTTCTACCATGAGTCTTTCCTAAACCAACAGTGGAAAGTCTAGTTTGCACTTATTTTTTCAAGAGGGAGTAAAATTATTCTAATTTGGCACAAGGTTCCTGGCACTGGGACCACAGGTCTGTCTCGCCCGCCCTGTCCGTAAAGGTCAGTGACACAGTACATAACGTGGGCTGAGCTTTTGGAAATAAGCCAGTGCAGAAGCACCAAGGTTTCTCACTGCAATGTGTAGGAACCCACCAGACAACACTTCTGCCATTCAAATTTGTTCATGTGATCATTTCTTATTGGTAAGACTCTTTGGTGCTCTGGAGCAGGAGAGTTTAGCTGTCAGCCAGTTGTTTTTTTCCTAGGAAGAGTATCCCAGCGATATTCTCAAGTACCTGCCATCTTCTAGCAGTACTTCTGCAGGAGAATGAAGATGTTGCATATTCAAAGAAACAGGAGCATCTTTTTTAGTGCTCCCTTTCAAGGAACCTTATTGGCAAATGGAGCTTTGGATCTGAAAAGATGAGCCCAGGAAAGATGCTGTAAATGTGGATAATGGCCATGCAAAGAGAAGTAACCAAGAGCTGATGCATAACGAGACTCCACCTTCTAATGCAGTGTGGGTTTCCCTGTGAGGGAAGAGCTCTGAGGCTCTGTGAAATACACGTATAATCCATAGCTGGATTGAATGGCCAGAAAAGATACACCGACAATGATGCAGCATCTCCCTCAGGTTTGGTAGGACCAGAGGAACATATCTCTTGCAAGGCCTGTGGCTTTCCCTGCAAGCCTTTGAAAAATCAGTGTCCTCACCCATGGACTAGGGAATGGAGGTGAAAGTGCCAAACCCATGGTTACAGCTACAGCTCTTAAAAACCTCTCCGATCCTGCAGGGAGGGAGTTCTGCCATCCCTTGGAGGAGCTTGATGGTACCCGTTGCACGAGGGATCTGTGTTTAAAAGAGGTTGCACCAAGTGTTGCGATCATTTCTGCACATATTCATTTACCAGGAGAGGAAAACGTCAGCTTCAGTAATTAGAAAGCAAGAGTCCTCCTCAAGAAAGCAGGTGGGATGGTGTCAGCCATGGTGTCACCCCAGCGGAAGCGTGCTGCCAAAGGCGCGACCCAGCCATTGTGTGGATGCTGACAGGGAGCGATGGGATAAAAACTAAAGCGAGCTAAAGGCTGAGTGACCTGGTGACTTCCCTGTTTTGTCTTGAGAGCTGACAAAAGAATTCCTGGCCTGCCCAGGGGCTCCTCACTTCCTCCACGCAGTGCTTTCCAGCCTTGCTCGGGTTCCCACATCACCCGGGGACATCTGCACAGGTTATTTCTCATGCTTCCTCTAAACAGCGCTCAGCAAAAATGCTCTGATTCAGCAAAGCACATAGCCGTGCCCATAAATCCCTTTTATTTCAGTGTGACATAAGCAAGTGTTTAAGTGGCTTACTGTATCAGGGCTGAAATGAAAAACTGTCTCCTACGCTCCTTAAGTCCATTTACAACACCGAGCAATAACTCTCAGGCGAACTTTAAAGCTGGGAATGCCGCGTCTTAACCTCAAAACTCTTAGTGCTTGAGCCATGTAGTTAGAATTAAATCTAATTCCAATGCTGCGTTTTAAACCAACCAGGGTATTACCCGGCAGATGCCTAAATCACCACTCTGAGAGCAGCCAGCCTCCGAGGCCTGATTTCAGTTACATCCTGAGATAAGAAAGTCCTTTCCTGGACAGGATGGCTTCCTCGCTGGAATGGAGGTTGTGCTGGTTCATGTCATGTATTGTTTCTTAAAAATAATACAGATCTAAATCTTTTCAAATACAACGGGAGGGAGAATATCTCGCTCCCTCCCTGCCTTCTGATGAGGGTGCAGGAGGAGAGGGCAGTCCCAACACATACTTTTCACTATGTTTGACTCTTATGTTTGCCCTCATATCTTTTTCCATTCCCTTTCCTGACCAGAAAATAAACCAGTTGGCAGCTTAAAAATATATCAGCTTTCAAGCATTATCCCCACTATTTACAAGGCAGGAGTGGAGAGTGTTGGAGCTTGGAGATGGTTGGTCAGAGCATCCCCTGAGCTCTGGAGCTGAGGCTGACCACAGGGAGATGACACAGTTTTCAGTATTATTTATTATTTTCAGTCTAGAGGATTTACTGGCCACAAATGTCTTAAAACTTGCAAAGTATCAACCCCTTCTGCAATCAGGAAAAATGTGTCTTGGTAAACCTTGACTCAGCCAGTCAGTTGTGCAGGTGGCTCAGTGTGCACACCTGCTTCGAGCCAACGTTTTTAGGTCAAGAACATGCCAGAGTTCTTAAAAACTTGCTTCGAACTGGGATCCCATAGCTATCTCCTCCGCTTTTACCGGGGAAGCCTGTGTTGCTCCTGCAGCCTGTCTGTTTGTGCAGCATGCTGGCTGCACCCAGCGATGTGTAAGGGCTGCTGGGGGAATAAATAATAAATAAATGATGGTGCAATTGTGTCGGCCCAGCTGCTCCTCTTCCCGCCAGCTCAGGGCTCTTCCCTGCGGTCAGCGCTTTTGTGCAGATGAGTTTTAACTGAATCAGGGGATAGGGTTTCCATCCTCTCCTGACAGACTTTCCGTCACAGCCTCATAGACCTGGTAGATTAGCTCCTGCCTGGAGCTGACTGCAAGTCCCAGTGAGAGGAGAGCTGTGCTCCTGCTCAGCTGTTCATCACTGCTTAAGGAGCAAAGGACGAGCTGTTCACACCGAGCTTTAAGGAGCATCTTTAGGGGCAGTGAAACCACTTGATCCATGTGAAACCCCTGCAACCAGAGGATCACATCCTGAGGGAAGTTGAAGGAGAGTGGCAAGGGCAGACTACGGCCTCATTCCACCTTAGGGACCTTGGGACTATTCGTCCGTACCAAGCTATTCCTCTGTATGCCAAAGTAACGCCCAAAGGCAGCAAGAGTGCCACCATCACCAAAAAACAGCAAAAAACCAAGCCGCCTCATGCTTATATTAATAAGACAACAGGTAGACAATATTTCTTGCTGCCCACTTCCCAGTTAACACCCAGGATAACTTGCCCTATACATTAACTTCTCCTGAGCTAACTCAGCTCAGCCAAACTGTGTGAAGAGCATCTTTTTTTTTTTTTTTTTTTTTACCCCCGGGAAACACTTATTTTCACACAAACAACC
>NW_010414625.1:57042-64273 GCF_000710305.1 Buceros rhinoceros silvestris
TCAACCCCGCCCGGCCAAACCTGTGTAAAAACATTTTTTTTTTTTTTTTTTTTTTTACTCCCAGGAAGAACTTATTTTCTCAATAATAACCACTTTATGGTAAATTCTGTAGTTCCATCCCACGTTTCCACATTATATACAAGGGCAGTGATCTGTCATTTGGACTGCTGGTTGCTAATGCAGCCTGAAGAAATAAACATCAACTGCAGAACCAAAATGGGATGCTCAGAGGGAAAGCGAATAAAGGATCCGTGGCATATTTGCACAAGGACAAACAGCGTGGTCCTGGGACAGGTGATTCATTGGCTGAGCATAGCTGTGCTCTGAGGAAACCATGGTATGTCCTGGGGGAGGTCTGGCTTCCCCTGGGAATGCTCCACATTTACTCTGTTCACTACACACAAAGGACACAGTATGGACTCAGGGAAAAGGATCTAAATTATCCGCCAGGGCAATCCTTCACCGGTCATGGACTCTGCAATCTTTTGTAAGTCACATCAGCTTCACTGCAGGGACTCCTGGTCACCTTCCCCACTATGTACTGCGGCAAGCACCCTGAGTCATCGTCACGATAACGACCATGTGACACTAAAGGACAGAGGAATAGATTATCATTATTATTATTATTCCCAAAGATGTTCACAGGACTGTTATTATCTTCTGCATTTGGCCTATAATTCTTGTACACATACATGAAAATGTAATTTTTTGTACAGTTTCACACTTCAAACGTGGCAGATTTTCAGGAAACTGTTCCAGATATCACTCATTTGTGCACGCAGACAGGGTGGTAACTACATGAGAGCATCCAAGTCTTCTGGAAAAACATTTGCAGGAGGTTTTAAGTTATAGAGGAGAACAGGATGATTTATTTGCTACTGAAACTAGTATGATTTACTGCAGAAAAAAAAAATCAATGCAGGTCCATAGAAAGATGACCAAAGTGACCCAAGGCAGTGGAAACACTTATATGTGTGAAATATTTTTAAAGGCCAAATTAAGATTTAAGGCTCAAAATATCCTTTTAGCGCTGGTTGAGTGTTCCATATCTACTGCATCGCTAAGCATTCAGAGGTGTGAGCAGTGATCACCCTGATCAATGAAGCCAAGGCACCGGGCAGTGCATCACTCGGGTCCTCTGTAACGGGGTGGGTTGATAGCTCACGCTGAGCAGTGCTATACGTAACGTGTAATGGAAAACACAAGTGCAAAAGTCATTCCAGATGTGAAAAAAAAATTAAAATGTTAATCTGTACATAGAAGTGGTTTGGTTTGGTTTGGGTTTTGTTTTGAATAACAGTCTGAAAGCCGATACGCTCCCTATGTCACCAGGTTGCTCCCAGCCACTGCTAGTCAGCAGGTTTGACACACCTCTGATGACAAGAGCCAGGTCGTGGCTGGTGCCCAGGCCGGGCAGCTGCCAGCGGTTCTGCCTGAGCTGCTGCAGCTGGTGGTGCTGCTGTTGGGTGGACATCATCCCCCAACAGGGTTTTGCAGGAAGGGCAGGGCGTGATACAGAGCACATTCACAGAATCACTGACTCACAGAATCACAGAACAGGAGAGGCTGGAAGGGGCCTCTGGGGATCATCTAGTTCAACCCCACTGCTAGAGCAGGGTCACCCAGAGCAGGTGGCTCAGGGTCACGTCCAGGAGGGTTTTGAATCTCTCCAGAGAAGGAGACTCCACAACCTCTCTGGGCAGCCTGATCTAGGGCTCTGTCACCCTCACAGTAAAGAAGTTTCTCCTCATGTTCAGATGGAACTTCCTGTGTTCCCGTTTGTGCCCATTGTCCCTTGCCCTCAAATGACAAGCAGCTGACCATCCTCAGAGATGCGTGTTTTTTTAGAAACAGTCCCTGCAAAAAATCTGGTTTGACCATTTCTGCTCCTGCTTTGTTTGGGAGCACAGGTTGTGCTGAGCAGAGCAGAGCAGAGCTGGGGCCACACACTGGGACATCAGCCATGGGTTCACCTCGATGGGTGAGGAGCATGAAGGCATCCTACCTGCCTTCCCTTGTCCTGATAGCTCCTGATACCTAGCACCTGCGTGTCCGGTAAGGACTAAAGCTAAGACTAGACGCACTCTGGGCTCAAGCAGGGAAAATTGCCTCCGGGACACATAGCCTGCGCTTTTATACTCCCATTTATCTTCTGAGGAGAGCCAAGATTTTGCATAGCCTGCACTGAGAACACTTTGGCTATCGCTGCAGCAAGACGGGGTCCTCCCTTCATCAGGACACCTCACAACATAATAAATAGGGACATCCTGTAAGGAGGAACCTGGAATAAATGTCTCAACTTGAGCCAATCTTTGAACTAGACTCTTCTAATTTTTAAGAGCCAGGGAAGGATGATCCGTTCTGCAGGAAAACACAGCAGCTCTTTTGTACCGTGCAGAATCGACGCAGAAGAGTTAAGAGTGGAAGTGAAGAAGGAAGAACCTGATGCAATGTCTGCAAACCCAGCAGCTGGATCCCATACCCCTGAGCCCTAAGCTCCCAGGAGTCGATACCTGTTTTGGAGCAGCCTTCTGCCACGCATGCAATCAGCTGTGCCTGCAAGAGGGGACTGGGAAAGCAAGGACACAGCCTAGCAACTTTAGATTTGCAGATTCCCCCCTGGAATCACCATTGGCACTCCCAGAGCGTTTCAGAAAGCATCTTCCATGGTGCAACACAATTGCCAAGCAGACTCTGTGCTTCCCTCCAGGTCTTCCTAGTCTTGGAGAGGCACAAGACTTCTTCCCCACACCGTTCCCACCACCTCCTGAGCAGAAGCCCAAAGTGACACCTTCCGTCTATGGCTGCATCACCAGCCCCGACAGGGTTGCAGAGCATTCCAGGGAGCCCAGACCACTTCAGACAGTGCCTTTTTTTGTAGTTTTCTAGTGTTTCCAGTTCAGAATTGCAGAAGGCAGTGGAAGTCACCTTCTAAATTTATTTTCCAGCATGCTTCCACACTGGGGACTGTGTGTGTGTACACAAAGAAAGCACTGTAATCTGATTACATGAGCCCTAAATCGTCCGTGTCCCCTGGAGTGCCCCGTTTCACTGGGAATTGAGAGTGTCTGGTGGTACACAAGCACACACGTGGCAGCCACGTGTTGAGATGATGGGCTTCCTCACAAAACTCTAGCTGGGGATACCCGGGAGAAACACTGTCCCTGCAGAGAAAGGACAAAACAATTTTTCAAGGTGGAAAGAGCTCCGTCCATGGCCCCCTCCCTAGGAGAGGTGCCACATTTCAGCTTCAGATCTTGTGCTGTCTTTCCAAGCTGCTCACTTGACGCAGCAGCTTTCCACCCCCGGCTTGTCCTGCATAAACCCAGCGGGAAAGCAGCAGGGTCAGCCTGTGGCTGCTCCGCTATCTGCAGAGCACTTCCTGGCGTGAAATGTTTCAGCTCGGGTGGACGGGACGCCAACAGCGTGTGTGGTACAGCTGCAGCCACGTTCAATCCCACACGGTCAGGAAACCCAAACAAGGGTGGATTTATTTTGGTTGGGAGATTTGGAAACTTCTAAGAAGAAGAAGAAAAAAAAATAATCTAAACACAGAGCCTGAGCCTTGTGGGCTGGCAAGCCCAACAGCTATTGTCAAAATGTTACGTGTTACACGTGGAAGCGTAAGCACAAAGGATTTCTGTATCCAAAATAGGAATATCAACCTTTTTGGTTTGTGGCTTTCTAGGAGCAGAGAGAGGGTGAAAAGAGCATTTTGATACCCACCAGTGATCTTTTCTTGAGGGTGGGACACGGCAGCTGTTTAGCACCTCATGGAAATGACACACAGAAGCTCAGGAAAAGAGCGGAAGGACAGTCTATCTGCTAGAAAAGGAGCCAGAGGGGGTTGTAAGCAAGAACCTCAGCAACTGCACTGGAAATTCGATGGTTCCTGCTCCGCTGGTCTCCTTTGCACTTCAGTGCAAGGGCTGAAGCCTGACCCCACCACGTGTATGTGCAGCCGGGGTATCCGACACCATGCACGGGGTCACAGAGAAGTGTAACAGCTGTGAAGGAGGGGTGCAGCAGGAAGCGGAGGTACACCAGCGCTCTTCTACTTAGTTTGTCAGGCAACATACTGGAGCCCGGCATAAGCAAGGAATAAACCTTCAGGCTGCCATTGACCCATGAGTAGGTGGAACACAAAGGTAGCTTGGAGCAGAGGGAGGTAGGATCAAACCCTCTATCTTCCTGATTTATCAACAGGAAAGAGCTCCCAGAAGCTCGGAACTGATCAAATATCTGGCTGGGTCTCTTGACAGTGTCAGATAAGAGTGAAAAGCAGTCAAAGTCATGTTTGGTCCTTGACGGCATTCATCTCCAGAGCAGAAGACAGGGGCTCCAACTCATTGTGCGGCCTCAGAAAATCATTTGTGGCTTTCTAGGAAATGGCACATAGTGAGATTTACTGGAGGGCTGGGGATTAAGTTGTTAAAAGTCTGAGAGAAGGAGAAATATCAGGGGATGATGTCAACTGCAGTGGTCCCCAAGGTCGTGCTGGGTGATCCACTGCTGGCTTAGGGAACGGTACGGCCTGGGAGAGGCCAAGACAAACTGGGATTTTTAGCTGGAGGAGGCTTGCGAGCCATTCAGCCGTGGCTTAACCTTGTCAGACCTTGCTGCCTGCTGGTCTGCCATGCTCTGCTTGCGCTGAGGCTGCAGGGCAATCCCCACCTCCAGCTGCTGGAAGGAGCAAGCCAGCAAGGGTGACTGGAGACTGTCATTGCTAAGTGACCTTGGGATCCAGCTGTTTACCAAGCACACCCCATCCTGCGATGAAGCCACCATCACCTGCTTTTATGGCTCACGCCACAGCACTGCCACCCCCAGTTCTCCAAGACATGGGGCATTTGTGGGATGGCTCCCAGCTAGACAGAGATTTTAGGTGCAGATCAGAGGCACAGGATTGCTGACTGCCTCACATCTAGAGTATTTTGAATGAAAGACAACCAAGGTCTCTGAGAGCTGAGTGTGAGCGTGGCCCCATGCCTGACAGCAGCCTTTGCTTGTCCAGCAATCCAGCCTGCTCCTGCTTAGCTCACAACTAGCTCACACAGTGCCTTAGTTCATCTTCAGGTGACATCACTAGGCCCTGGCCCCCAATTTAGTTGGTGTTGGATCCACACACTCCTCTGACAGCTTTCCTGTGTGTCTCACCCCTCTTGCAATGCATGACCTTTCCTTCTTCACAGTCCTGGGTCTTGAGACTTCAGCCATTCCCCAGCCCCTTTCGAATTCTCCTGAATACAGCTGCTTCTCCCTCATCCATACCATGCAGTTCTACTGCCTTTGCTGTCTGTTAAGCTGCTTTCAAACCTTCTGCTGTTACACAGCAAGCAACAACAGAAACAAAGGGCACGTGTATGACTGTAATTACCTGTGATACAGGAGACTGCACTCTGAGACTTGGGAAGACTTTCCCAGTCTTACATCCCTACTAACAACACCCGACACAGTAACTGAAGCTCTTGACTTGGCTAAACGATTCGACACCATCTCTATGGAAGATGCTCTTTGTGCCAAGTGACACTGCATTGCCCTGAGTGACCCAATGCTGTAACCACAGGTAACACCAAATATTCACTTGCATTTTTAATGCAGTAACCAGCTCAGACGCATGGCAATGGGACCACCAGAAACTATCTACCAGCAGAAATTGGTAGCTTGCTCCGAAGGGTTGAGAGTGGCTCACTAGTGTATCTGTGCTCAAATAACAGCAGAGATTCCGTATTTCCTGCCCAGGCATTTAAAGCAAAAATTCACCTAAGAATGAAATATTTATTTTACCTGTGCATAAATCCACGTGCTGTACCCCACTGGTGCACTTATCCCCACCGTGGCAACTGATTTGGATAGGGCCAATCACAGCATGAAGGATGACCAAGTCCAACACCTTCAGACTATTTGGTCCTCAGCTGACCTTAGAAGCAGTGTGAGGTAGCGCTGAGCTGAAGACCCTTCAGAAGACCCCCACTCATTACAAGAGGCAAGGTATCCTTAGCTCCCCAAGGCTTCTGCCACAGCCCCCCTCGCTCAGCAGTACATCTGGGCGGCAGAGACTGTCCCCCGGGCAGCAATCCCTCCTGCAGCACGTGGCACCTCTCTGCCTGACACTAGTAGTCAAAACTGCCTTAGAATTATTAATATTTGGAAGAGGACAAGCTACCAGTAACTTGTGCTGGGAAGGTCAAGACAAGCAGCTCTGAGGCACCAAGCCGAGCTGGTGCACCATCGCCCGGCCAGGGTTAGCATCGCGGGTTCAAGTTAGCGTGCAGGCAGCAGTGCAGGCAGCAGCCCTCCTGCCGGGCCCTCAGCCATCGCCGCAAGGAGAAAGGGGATCGGTCTGATAATTTTAGCTCCATCGAGATCTCTGTGGTGCCTGGCAGGCTTTTCTAGCCAGGGAAAACGGCACAGACACCCATGCCAGTAACAGCCTCCTCCATGCACTGGTGGGGGATGCTCATCAGACCCCAGGGGCCAGTCTAGAGGGAGACGAGTCTGAGATCCCCCAATATCCAGCTGGTGCTGGGCAGAGCCAGGATTCAGCTTCTCTGGACACCGGAGGCACTAGCAGAACCCAGTTCAGCCGTGCCCATGAAGTGCAGCGCGCGGGCACAGGCACCACACCCCCTTCCCAGCAGAAAAGGCGAGCGGTGCCGGGGTTTTTGTTCAGGACCATGTTTTAAATTCCCAAACCCAACCAACAAGCTGGGAGTTCAGCTTTCCCTGCGACCTGGCTTGCCTGGGAGAGGAGATTTGCTAGCTCGCTCCTGCAACTGTGTGTTGTATTGCTAAACCGCTGCCAGGGCTATTATTAGAAACAATTGTCTCTCCTGGAAATTTTATATAGAAGCTTGAAACAACTTTTCTCATGCCCTCCCCAAGAGCCAGCGGGCTAACAATACAGCCAAGAAACCCCCCTTACTCGGAGCCTGTCTGCAAGGCGCACAGCTAGATACAACCATACAGGCACAGTTTGGAAACAGAGCTATTTATTTGTCTTTTCCAGCCCTGGATCCGTAGCAACTTTTCTATCCCTTGATTTTGGAAAAGGTGCGTAGGGGAAAGGGAAAACAACCCAGGGGCTTTACCCTTTGCGAAGCCCCCAGCTCTGCATTAAACTTGCTGCAGCCATTTGGAAAGGGAAGGAGCAGTCCATCTTAGCAGTCAGTGGGGACAGGCATCCAGATTGCTGGGGGTGGGGGGGTGGAGGTGGGGGGAGAAATCACAC
>NW_010414626.1:0-383 GCF_000710305.1 Buceros rhinoceros silvestris
AATGAGTTAATATTTATACAGTGCTTTGAAAAAAACTTATCACAAGGCCTCAGCATCGATGATGACCACTTTTCACACTTTGGAAGTGGTTTGGAGGAGGAAGGCAAATACATCCAACAGAAGTTTTCCCAGGCATGAGCAATTTTGGGAATCAGCATAGCGGGTAGAGGAACTGGGACGGGGGACATAATTTCATGAGCGCTGTGGCCGCTCTCCCCAGTGCAGCCCACTCCAAGCCATCAGCGATAACACGGCATGAGGCTGGGTATGCGACCGGCTCTGCTGAGCTAACAAACGGTGCCCCGAGCTCCCTCAGCACTGTGGGAATGCAGCTGCGCTGCTCCCCCCCAGGGCTGTTAGACTCTGGGCAAGACTGGCGGGGG
>NW_010414626.1:491-1573 GCF_000710305.1 Buceros rhinoceros silvestris
CGCCTGTGTGTGCCGACAGCCCCTCTGAGGGTGGTGGGAAGGGGTTCCTCCAAAATCCTTGGTGTGGTGGGTGCGCATGGGTCTGATGACAGGAACAAGAAGAGTAACCCTTGAGGTCTCTGGTACGGAAGTTCTGTATTTTTAAAAAGCATTAAAAGAACTGATTTAACAGGACACTCTATAATATAAACTGCAGAACTGAATGAGGATTTTTGACTGCAGTGTGCTGTAGACTTTCTAAGTCAGGAATATAATCACCTATTATATTGTTCAAGGAGGTTATAATTCTCTGTGAAGATCCATATGTCTTTTCTGTAAAGCACAAGGGAAATACAGATGCTCTGGCAAGCTCTCTTCATTCCCTTCTTGCAGAATACTGTCACCAGAGTCACTTCAGGATTTATTTGCGTCAGCAAAACAGGGAGTGTATTGGTCTCATGTAACTGCCTGCACAATCGCCTTATGAAGCTTTAGATTCTGACTCAGGGTAGTAGCTCCGTCACATGTTAAATACCTTTATGTGGACTTCCCCGCTGGAGGACACGTTGCCAGCAGTGGATAAGAATTAGCACCAATAAAGGACATTGTTAGCTATAAAAGAGCCAAATGGAGTCAAGCTGATTAAGTACAAAAATCTCAATCCAAGAATGCTGCAGTCAGCTCCCGTTTAACCCCAGCGGCACCTAGGGTTAAAAGGTGCTTCCTTGCTTGAGGCTGTTTCCTGCTTTTGGACGTGAGCTGAACTTCTCTACTCAAAACTGATTATTGCCTCTTCCCCTCCCAAACTGGCCTGGACACCAGAAACTGCATATTTCTTGGCCTAGATCCTCCAAGGGACCTGCCCTAATGAGTGGGTCTTCAAAAATACCTGAGGTATGATAAAATGTGCCTCCCTTTTGAATTATACTTCTGGCGAGTGCTGTTACTACTTCTTACAGATTAGCCTAATTACTTGCTCCCCCCCCCTCCCCGAGTATTTAAACCCCTCCAAATCTCTGTGGAAACTTGACTAGCTCAACACCTCCAGTCTCCTAGGAGAGTGCCCTAAGTACTGCACGAGGAGTAGAGGAGTCCGTCCTTTC
>NW_010414626.1:1766-19476 GCF_000710305.1 Buceros rhinoceros silvestris
AAAGAGCCATCTGGAAAGCCAGTGAGTACAGTGGTGTGACAGAGACTTTGAAGAACAAGGACTGAGCTGAAGCAGCTCTCTGCCTGTAGTCTTCTAGGCAGCTTGGAGGGCACAGTTTCAGACATGCTTCCTACTTAGCATCCAGCGCCTTTCTGAGGTGGCTGACTCTCCCATGTCCAGTGGAGAGGAAGTCGGTGACAGTCTTACAGTTCTGGGCTTCAGAATGAGGACCCAAGCCCAAACGTTAGGTGCTGCAATGCTTGAATCCTTTATTAGGTTTTGCCCTAAATAGCTCAGGGAGAACGAGCCTTATTGATTTATTTCATTGCACAGTGGAAGAAGTCAATGGGAGTTATCCTTTTAAGTCATTTAGCCACCCCTGAAAATACCAATCAATATTCTCTAAAGAATGTCCTTAAACTAAATCCAGGATATTCAATGCAGAGCCTGCACAGCACATCATATATTTTAGTCTAGCCATTATTTTGGTTTGTTTTCTTTTTCAGTTAAATTGCCTGCATGAAGAAATCAGCAGTCTGTGTTCTAACTGGGTTTATTACTGTGACGATGTCCCTGTGCCCTTTTCTCATACACAGATTCCATACACTAAACACGGACCCTGAACATATGCTTCCTGTAGGCTCAATTTAAGATGAAAGTGCTGGATAGTTTGACTTGTTCTACAAGGGGTTTTGTTCTTGGGGGTTTTGCATATGCTACATGTCACGTGTGTTTGCACTATCATCTTTAACGTGCCTGCTTTTAACTGGATTCGGTACCACCGATAGCACCAGCAACGTGGGAACCAGCTTTCACTGTGGAACACTTAGCTTTTGCCCTTATGCGATGCCATGTGAGCTATAAGAAGTTGATTCACTGTGTGTACATAAGCCTTTTCCAAATGATTGTGCTTGGTGAGGAAAAGTCTTTTTAGGAGTTTCTTAATTTGTGAGTATAGAGGTGCCCTGTCCGTACGGTTCATATGTGTAGGGCTTTCTTAAGCACGCGACTGGATTTAAGCAAAAGAGAAATGTCTCTATCTTTTTATACAAGATAATCTTAAGCTGGACCACTGTGGAGGCAGATCTGGATTAAACTCATCCTTGGGAGCAGACCCTTGCAATGACCATGAACCACTGGAATCCCCATTAAGGACGAACCAGCATTCAGGGACTGCACACGGTGCCTTGGTGTCATTTTCCCTGAAGCTTTAAGAAACAGGGATGGCCTCTTACTGTGCTGTGCTCTGCATTGATGTATGCTGTAAAATCACCTCCTACAGGCAAGCTCTGCACCCAATGCACATCGAGCTAGCTCCAGTGGTGCCAGTGCACCTCTGCTGTAGAGCGCCAAGGGGCTCTGGGAGCCCAACACCTCTGAGGTCTGTTCAAGCAAACAAAGAGCCTGCAAGCTCTTGGCTGCTTGCTTGCTGGGCTGCAGGCTGCTGGGAGCAATGGCAGAGGAAAACAACAGTTTCTTGAAAACCCGTAAGAATTTCTGCTCTAGTGAGTTTCTCTGCTTTTCGGCACTGTATGAATATTCATTCTGAAGTTGAGATGACAAGGGGAGCTTGATCAGCAGCAGGCTTAATCAAAAACAAAAACAATATTACCACATAAACTGCCTTTTCACATTTTTTCTTGATAACTGACATCTCTTAACTGACAGGAGTATTGCTGCTAAGCAAAGCAGCCAGGATGAATATGCATGGTGGCACAGAGCCCCATGGATGCCCAGCAAGGTGGAGAAAGCCAATGGATGCAGATCCAGCTCCGTACTGGAGAACAGCATTTCCTTTCCCTCTCCTATGCCAGAATATAAGAAGAGGCTGACACCATGCCATAGAAACTACTGGAGTTTCCACATTCATTTTAACAGCAGGAGAGGCAGTCTCTGAAGGCTCGTTTCCATGAGGTGATGAGAAATCTCGCTGCTAAAGTTGCAGGAATGTCAGAGTATTTGGCATTCTGCCATTTCAGCTTCTTTCATCCCCATCTGTTCCTAGACAAGCAAAGGTCTTTGCCTGGCTCTGCTGCACTCTGCTGGGGCAGGGGGGCCATGGGGGTCAGCTCCATGAACATGGAAGTTACCGATCCCTGAATGTCCACGGCATTGGTGTAAATGTCCTGAATCCTCCAGGCTTATTAACGTTTCCCTTCTGAACAGGGGCATTGTGTAGACTGCAAGGCAAACGAGGGCCTGGGAGAGGACCGAGGTGCTTATTCTTCCTAAATGTACTCATAATCTTCAAAGACTTCCTTTGAAAGAGTGACTATTTGAAAAGCCAGGTTTTCTGAAGAGCTGCACTCTTTGACTGAGGCACTTAGATGAAGTGGTCAGAGTTTTCGAAAGTGCTGAGCACTTGTTCTCAGCAGAAACTGCTGAATTCTGGACACGTGAAAATCTGGCCCTTAAAAACTTCTTAATGACTAACTTAATGATGTTTGGCACTTCACTTCCATTTGTTATTTCTCACAATCTCTCTTCGCTCCACGACATCCATATTTAGCCAGAAAGAAAGAAGGAAAAAACCAAATGAAACAACGAGCAAACATTCATGGCTGATATAGCCTGTTCCTTTTTACTGCCAGGAAAAATGAAAATCATAAAGCGGAGGCTCTGACCAGCTTTGTGACAAAGTTTTTCCTCTCGGTTTCATATTTCTTCATGACATTTTAACTCATGGGACCGGCACAGAGAGATATCTTGGACTCATCTTAAATCTTTCAGAAGTTTTCTTCAGATACTCTGTAAAGAGGGGGGACTTTTAATTTTGAGAAAAAAAATTTAAAAAGGCAAAAGCATGGTGTACTGCAGGGAGAAGTCTTTCTTTCTCTGGCAGAAGATGAGCTAAATAGTCTAATAGTTTTTTCCATCTGTATTTCCTCTGGTCCTACTGTGAGCAGGAGGGATTCCGATCCAGCTGATCTCTTGGGGAGGGAGGGGTGAGAAGGCGGCTGGGTGATATTATAAGCTGAGCCCTGCTGCCTGCTCCATCGATTAACAGAGGCAGCGGGAAGAAGCTGAGGGGAATAACAACCCTGTGGTGTTGCCCCTGCTCTGCGTGATCCCGTGAAACGTTTTTGCTGGCTCTCTGGAGAGCTGGATCCCTGCCAGGCTGCAAAAGCAAAGGATCAGCCACTGTCTAGAACTTTGCCCTTCACTAACCCGCTGGATTTCCATGCCGAAATCCAAGTGAGAGTTAATGCTGCTTTAAGCAGCCTTAACTTTGGCTTTGCTCTCTGGCTGCTACCGCGCAGCCCTGCGCTGACTCAGCCGCTGCTGGGAAAACCACTCGTGGGGCAGTGCTGGCTGGGGGGCTCGGCCCGGCGGGGCAAGGCAGGGCAGGGGGCTGCCAGGGGGGCTCCATGGTGGCCGTTCCTGGGGAATGCACCGCTTGAGGCTGCTCTGGCCAGTCAATGTCCTGCGGGCTCCCGAAAAGTACTTGGAAATTCTGTGTCCTGGAGCTTGCAAAGTTTCCTGGCTCCCGCAGTCCGATTTTCCAGGAAAGGGGACAAGCTAAACCCTCCAATGGTTCAGTGTGATGTTTTTCTTAAAAATAAGGTATTCAAAATAATGCCAACGGTGTCCAGCGTTACCCCTCCCTAGGGGAATATGAGACAGAAGCCAAAAACGAGTTGTCACAATGAAAGTTAACTGAGAATTTCATTAAATTAGAAAGGGCAGTGAAGAAAAAAGTCTCTGACTGGTTTAAATAGGTGGGATGGAGTCTCTTTCCTCCCCAGCTTTGGCCTGTTAGTTTCAGAAACATCAGCACTGATGATGATTTAGTCATCTGTATTCTGTGGGCTTTAATTGGATGCCAGCTCCTGATTTTATACACAAGTTTCTTGATAGACTGCCTGTTTCAGCAGAAATTACTGTTGTCAGCTTGGTGTTCAGGGTGTTAAAATCATCAATGTCACAATGTTCTAAAGAGGTGATGCAAAATGTGACATTCAAAGAGAAGAGCTCAGAGGGTGTAACACTTTCCAAAAATTTACCGTCATTCAAATGCTACAGGATCTGCAGTGAAATGAAGGTGGGGGGTGGGGAGCGGCAACCTTTCTGTATTGTAAGGAATAAAATGCTGCAATGGAGTTTGAAGGTGCAAATCAGGCTGTAACAAAACCTGAGTGTGCATGCTTTCAACACCAAAATGACTTATTGGCTGCTAATTAAATCGCACTGCAAATGGGATTTCATTTTTATTTTTTGATGGAAAAAGTGGTTTTATTGCGTTTACTTGGCTGACAGCCAGGAATACAGCTCAATGCGAATCAAGCAAAGTTAAGTTAAAGGCCTTGTACAGAAACATATGGCTTGTTTGGGAAGTATGAGTCATAAAAGGAACCAGATGCAAAAAAAAAAAAAAAAGTTTATAAGACAGCCAGGAATACAGCTCAATGCGAATCAAGCAAAGTTAAGTTAAAGGCCTTGTACAGAAACATATGGCTTGTTTGGGAAGTATGAGTCATAAATGGAACCAGATGCAAAAAAAAAAAAAAAAGTTTATAAGAAGGTAGCAACTGTCCTCAGGCAGATGCTGATATTGTTATTTCTGATGTTTCCACCTCATGGTGAAAAATTTACATGTGCAGATTAGTGAAGACTTTTTTCCAGCACAGACTGTTTCAAACCCTTCAATAGGTGCACTCGGTCCACTCACAGAGCCGGTTCATACCTTGCACAAGCTATTTTCCTCCTGTGACTTAACTAAAACATGATTCCCAGTGCTGCTCGTTTCTCTCCTGGCTTCAGGGTGTTTCTTAACATATACAGGGTCGGCCTTTAGTTTGTTCTTAAAGCCTCCGGTAAATACAGACCAGCAGAAGTGTGTCCTTGCCTGGGAGGAAACCCCGTGGATTCTCCGTAACCGCACCCTGTGCGTATCTGCGAGGAGGGCGCGTATACGTAAGCCTGTATACACACAAGCCAAGCTAAGTGCCAGGGGAATGACAACCGACATGAGGAGGGCAGCCACCAGGGACTGCCTTCTGCTGAGAGCTTCAACTGCCTGTAGCGGGGTAATGGGTAAACGGGGGAGGTCTGCAGTGGTGAACCACAGGGGGTGTGGGCAGACTGGGGGCATTTTGGCACCGCTAGTTGGGCTCACAGCTCTTTGCCTGCCGGCTGCTGGCATTGCTGCATGTCAAGGGCTCTCTGCAACCCGTAAAGAGCTACATGCCTGTGCACCCCTTGCTGTGCTGGGCACCCACAGCAGAGGTGTGCTTTTAGCACAGAGGCTCAGAAGTTTGTAAGCGCTTGACTCTTGAGCCCTTGATATAATTTTATTTTTCTAGAGTCTTGTGTCTGTATTTCACCCTGTTCCTGGTTTTGTTCTCTTAGCTCCTCCAGCCCTTCACTCCCTTTTTACCATGTAGGATGTCAGGAATTTTATCAGAATTTAAGTTGACCAGATCATCTTGCTTCCCATACAAAACCCCCTCTTACTACAGGAAAGACAGATCATCTGGGGCTTCCTGCTGGACAAAGTCTAGCTAGCCCTGGTCTGAAAGGAGATCATGTCTTGCACTCTCAAGTCCTGTAGAGGAAAATAGTTGTGTACCCTTGAACAGTGACACAATATCTACTGAGTGCAAGCAGTGCAGGCACAGACACCACTTGATGGGGTAGGCTATAAATCAACCGCCTTCACCCAGTGGACATGAGATGGTGAGTGAACAGTGAACATCCCGCTGGAACATGGTGCCCTGATGTATGCGCCCTCCCAGCCCTGGCTCTCTCTGCATCCCGCTGGCAAGTCTCCTCCAGGGTGGAACTGTTTGCACTGTCCAAGGCTAACATGTGGCTCGGCCCTGCCGTATCTCCTTGGGCGTGGAGCCTTTCTTGGTGGTGGGCAAGGTCCTTGGAGAAATTGTGAGACATCTGCTTTATGCTGTGCCCTCTTCCAGCAAGATGTATTATAGTACATGCCCAGAGCATTGTCCATGTCCCCTTCCTGGAAAACTCAGTGCATAACCCCAGCTTGAGCCACTGCCCGTTTCTTGGCAGGCTCGTCTTATACTTAGAAAAAGGCTATTGTATCAGCTAAGTGGTTATCTGATCCCTCAGCATCTCACCTTGTTTGATCTGCAAAGCTTAGTAAGTCACCTGCTTCTGTCAGTGGAACTGTTTGGAGTCAGTGTGCGTGGCCTGCCCAAAATGCCTGGCCACAGCGGTATCAGCTCCAGCCTCTCTCGCTGCGGTTTAAGCTACTGCCCAGCGATGAACTACTCTGGCATACGAGCAGGCTGGCTGAGATGAAGAGGGGGAACCAGCTCGACTCATAACGTAAATGTATGCTCACTCCCTTGTTATCTTAGTGAAAAGTCGGACTCCAGGCAAACATGACCTCCCAGGGTTTGCACTGCAGCAGACGTGCAACCCTTTGCCCTTCAGGAATTCAGACTGCATATCTGAGTTGAAAATGCTGTTTCCTTCTTCTGTGCCTGGTTTGTGCTGGCATCTGGGATCCTGATGATAGAGGAGAGTTGGCTGTAGGTAATTTTGAAAGTGATACCAGGGAGTGAAGCTACGGAGAGAGCTGCTATTAAAGCTATTTCTTTGTATGAGCAGAAATCCTCTGGGAAGGTTGAGGGAAGCTTGGGAGACTACGTGACCTCTGTCACCTTGGTGGGGACCCAGAGCTCAGCTGGACGATGAGACAGATTGTGTAAGCTGAATGGATAAAGCATTATACCTGCGCTAAAATCCACTGTGTCACACACAATGCTGCTTAAATAAAAGCAGCCAGATTTTGCAATTCTTGCTCATGCTGATGACATCAATGGGATTACTTAAGTGAGAGGGTGTTTATTAACATGAATAAGGACCATGCTATTTAGCATTAAATGCACCCCAGTTGGGCTGGGGGTTGGAGAGTTCATGACTAATGCTTGGTGCTCGCTAAGAAGAGCTGGGAGTGCCAGCAGAGGAGCTTCCAGCTCCTGGGCGGAAAGGCTTTGCTTTCTGTGCATTAACTGTACTCGCCTTGCTCGTTGGGAAGGAAAAACTGAGCTCTCCAGCAAAGGCTGCCTACCTCAGAAAGAACTGTGGGAGGTTTTGTGTGCAAATGCTCCTTAAGAAGAAAAGACCAAGAGGATGGAAAAACTGTGTCTCTGTACCAAACTCACATAGAGAGAAATTTCAGGAGGGTTGTTCCTACAATTCTGGAGGTATATGCTTAACTTTACACACCCAGAGAGGCCCCATTGACTAAGTATGTTTAAAATCATTGTATGGCTTGTGCCTTAGCTTGTAAGCTCTTTTAGTCACAGATTTTGTCTGCCCCCTTGGCCAAGATTTTGTTTCAGACAGTGCATCCTTCTAAGCACAACACTTGTAGGGGTGTAATGGGTAACCCTATTTCTAGAGCACAGGAAACCCAGCAGCTGTTTCCACGCTCATGGGTCAGATAACCCTCTACTGTATGCTGGAGGCCAAATGTCCTTGCAGAGCGGGCTTCCTGGCCCCTGGGGGAGATGTGAGCCTGTCACTAGTACACGGGGAGGGCTTGGGAAAATCCCACTGCTGCATCTCCCGCCAGAGCGCCTCACCTAGGCTAGTGTTGATCCTATAACAGAGCCATCACGATTTAATTCAACAGAGGATTTGACTTCTAATTTTGCATGATTTTGATGAGCAGCTGGCTAAAACAAGCTGCTCGGAGCTGAGCGTTGCTTTGACTCTCTGTCTTAACACCAACGACAACCAGATCTGTACTTTTGTGGACCAAATGTATCTGTTCTTAGGCTATACGTGGCTTCAAAAAACCACACAGAGGTAAAAATCAATTCTTTTCCACCTCACTGAATATAACATTGTGATGACAGTTGCTATCATAACTCTCAGTGCTGCAAACTCATGGAGTCACAGCAAGCTTAAGTTTTTTAAAAACACTTTCCTGTTGCCTCAGTGGTGCAATTCTTCATAGCTGCCCTTCATCACCAGTCTAGTGACAGTTTACTAGCAGCTGACAATAAGGTACAAGGAAAAACTGCAAGCTTTGGAGTGTTTGTTCCCACCAGCACAGAAATCTGAACACCATTCATGGAGGTGTGGGCGCACAGAGCCCCAGGATACAAATGCTCAGGCCAGAGGAAGGCTGAAGAATGGGCAAAGAGCCATTTCCCATGGGTCAGGGATGGGACACTGGTCTTCTTAAAGTGCAAGCTGAAAACCAAAGGAGGGGGAGGTAGCAAAACCAAAATGTTATATTATAAAATTATTATTTCCTGTTACGTGATCTTTTTATGATGTTCCCATTCAGATATCTGTCCCTCATAGGAGCAATGAAATTACAGCAGGTCTGTGTGTGAGACCAAGTTCAAATATCCAAACTTGCGAAGAGACATTCTAACAAAAAGCTGTACGTGAGGAGCTGGCTGCTGCTGAGAATGGGTCCAGGTAAAATATTTGAAACCAACTTCTCACTTGTAGTGAACTGCTTTTTGACAGCTTTGGGTTTACTGAACGTTCCAGATGGACAGAGAAGTCAGGTGCTCAAAAGTAAGTAAACATCTAAGCCTCTGTTTAGAATATTTCATGTAACACTCTAACTCATGAGGGGAAGAACTCAAATTTCAAGTATAAAATATGTAGAATGGGGGTAAACTAGAAAATTCTACCTTTATTTTTTTTGATATTCTGAGTGAGAAGATGCATTCATTTAGAATATCCTACAGTATTAGTGTCGGGGTAACAGATACAAGTCGTTGCTCTCTCTTTGAGTGTTTCTTGACACCATGGGAGGAGAGGTTGCTTCCATGGTACTGAAAGTTTATTTTGCTGGATTCTTCTCTGCATTATACTTGTGGCACATTAATATCCAGTGCACTCTGGTGAGCCAAGTGAGGTATGTTAGTCAGGACATACAAAAGAATAAGTGCTGTAATATTTTGTTATGCTGGAGGCAGCTGGTGTCTGCAGTAGACGCGACTGTTTGGGAAATCTGTCTAAGAACTGTTTATGGGTTATGGATTCTGTACATTTGTGTGATATGAAAAGCTCCATTTTATCAGAAGGCTGAGCTTTGTGTTGCTACTACCTTTCACTCTCTGACTCGGACTAACGTTCCTTGGAGGACCTGGCACAGGACTCACCATGATCATTAGCAATAGCATTGCAATGCATTCGTTCTGAGCAATAAGATCTCTCCTGTCAAGTCAAACTGGTTCATTGCTGCATAACTTAGTTTGGCAATGCTGTCACCTGGCAAGGTACTGTCGTCATCAGATGGGGTGAATCAGAAACTGATCTGGCAGAGGATGGAGAATTTACCCTCTTGAATAATTTTAAACCTTGATCGGCTTCTGCAGCTGAGGAACAGCCTGCAGGAGGAAATCCTTAAGACAGGGAAATCCCAGCACTGTTGAATGCATGTGAATTTCCAAGGACACACAAGAGGGTGTATAAGCCAAGGGGCTAGGGACAAAAGCTGTTCAGTGAAGATGTTTGTCCTTGGAATTCAATTCAAGCTTAAAAAAAAAGAGGTAAACAAATCCCCAGAAAAGTTACGCTCATGTATCTACTAATTTTTGCTCACATTTGGTTACACACAGCATTTGTGCTCTTGAATAGTTAATACATAAACCAGAAGGTTTGCTTCTCCCCTAAAACTCTGGGAAAGTGAAGCTCTGGGAACTCTGTCTGGACCCCAGGAACAAGTAGTTCTCCTGTGGGTCTCATACTTCAGGTAACAGTGATAGATGGAGGATCTACTCAAGAATTTTTTTGCTGACCCCAGAGACATGTCAAGTGTCTGGACTGTTGCTCATCCCCAAAGGCTCAAGACACGTTTGGAGTTGCAGCTGACTCAATCTATTTAGTGGCTGACAAGGTGCACTCAGCCAGATGTTGCAACAGCAGCTCCAGACAGGCGAGATTGTTATGCATGCTAGATATACCCACCACAAAACAATTATGAGAACCTAGCCATCTCCTCTGGGGAGCACAATCCTTGTCATCCTAGGAAATTCTCTGCCAAGGGAGTAGGTCTCACCTAACCCTTGCAGCCTTCAGAGGGAGCAAGGGAACGCACACAAGAGCACGAGAGAGAGAGAGAGCGCACCTTTATTTTTAGCATGGATTTGCAGGATAAACAGACTGGACAACTGTTAGGTATTGAGCTAGAATCCGCCTTTCAGAGCAAAGGCAGTGAGAAGAGGGAGAGGGGAGTGCTGGGAGTGTGTGCAGTGCACTAATGAATCCCTGTAGCAGCCCAGTAGTCCTGGTCAGACAGCAGCCTGTCATTGCAAGCTCTACATGGGCAACTTTCTTTTGAATAAACATGAGGGAAAGGGGGATGTAAAACTGGCCTGGATATTTTTGAAGACATTAAAAAAACCACTATAATTGCTTGGTAAATCCATGGAAATTGGAGTTAATAAAAAAACTTGAGATGAGTGGATCAATTGGGTGCAATGAGGGAAAAAAAGGTCATGACAGGACTTCCATAAGTTTGCCATTGGGGAAAAGAAAAGTCCCAAAAGCTTAGTGAACATTGCTCAGCCACTTGAAGGAATGTTCTCCAATAAAATGCACAAAAAAGAAAGACATGAGACACTCTACAATGAGAATGAGAATTTGAGGATTGAAATGCAGTTACATCTGGGAATTAATTGCACAGGAATATGGGTGCTGCCTTACACATGACATGGCTGTAGTGAGAAGGGTCATGCAGAGCATTACTAGAGAATAAGTGAAGCCAAACTAGTCTTGTGTTAGTCTCAGGTGCAGAATGTTCACCTACAAGAAGGGCTGGAAGGAGGATCCAGAGAACTACAGGCCTATCAGTCTGACCTCAGTACTGGAGAAAGATATGGAGCAGATGATCTTGAATGCCATCGTGTGGCACGTACAGGACAACCAGGCAATCAGGCCCCATCATCATGGGCTTATGAAAGGCAGGTCCTGCATGACTAACCTAATCTCCTTCTATTACAAGGTGACATGCTTAGTGGATGAGGGAAATGCTGTGGATGTTGTCTACCTAGACTTTAGTAAAGATTTTGACACTGTTTCCCACAGCGTTGTCCTGGAGAAACTGTCTGCTCATAGCTTGGATGGGTATATGCTTGACTGGATAAAAAACTGGCTGGATGGCCAGGCCAAAAGAGTGCTGGTGAATGGAGATAAATCCACTTGGCGGCTGGTCACAAGTGGTGCTCCTTGGGACTCAGTACTGGGGCCTGTCTTCTTGAACATCTTTATCAATGATCTGGATGAGGGGATTGAGGGCACCCTCAGTAAGTTGAAAGATGTCAGCAAGATAAGCAGGAGTGTTGATCTGCTTGAGGGTAGGGAGGCTCTACAGGGGGATCTGGACAGACTGGATCAATGGCCTTAGGCCAATTGTATGAAATTCAACAAGAGCAAGTGGAGGTCCTGCACTTGGGCCACAACAACCCCCTGCAACATTACAGGCTTGGGGAGGAGTGGCTGGAAAGCTGCCCAGCGGAAAAGGACCTGGGGGTGTTTGTTGACAACCAGCTGAATATGAGCCAGCAGTGAGCCCAGGTGACCAAGAAGGCCAACAGCATCCTGGCTTGTATCAGCAGTAGTGTGGCCAGCAGGAGGAGGGAAGGGATTGTCCCCCTGGGAAAAGGACCTGGGGGGGTTTGTTGACAACCAGCTGAATATGAGCCAGCAGTGAGCCCAGGTGACCAAGAAGGCCAACAGCATCCTGGCTTGTATCAGCAGTAGTGTGGCCAGCAGGAGGAGGGAAGTGATTGTCCCCCTGTACTTGACACTGGTGATGCCACACCTTGAGTACCATGTCCAGTTTTGGGCCCTTCACTACATGAAAGATATTGGAGGTGCTGGCCTGGGTTCAGAGAAGGGCAGTGAAGCTGGTGAAGGGTCTAGAGAAAAAGTCATCTGAGGAGCAGCTGAGGGAACAGGAATTGTTCATCCAGGAGAAAAGGAGGCTGAGGGGAGACGTTATTGCTCTCTACAAATGCCTGAAAGGAGATTGCAGCAAGGTGGGGGTCAGTTTGTTCTCTCAGGTAACAAGCAATAGGACAAGATAGAATGGCCTCAAATTGCACCCTTGGAGGATTAAGGTGGATATTAGGAAAACTTTCTTCACCCAAAGGGCTGTTAAGCACTGGAACAGGCTGCCCAGTGAGGTGGTGGAGGCTCCGTCCCTGGTGGTGTTTAAAAAACGTGTAGATGTGGTGCTGAGGGACATGGCTTAGTGGTGACCTGGCAGTGCTGGGTTAATGATCATCAAGTCCATGATGATGGTCTTAAAGGTCTCTTCCAACCTAAACAGTTCCGTGAGTCTGTGATTCTGTAATGGGCTGTGGAATTATGCAACTGTTCAAACGTGGGGAAATCACAGAAATTTGGAAAATGCACTTCTGAAGTTTGGCCAATAACCTCTGGATAGCTAGGACAGTGGATTTCTTTGCTATTGAGTGATGTCGTAAATACTAGAAAAGAGGACTTTTATGTGAACAGATAAAGCAAATAGCTTGTAGGCAAATGGTTTGCTGTGCTAAAGTGGCCCTGCCTCTGAAAGCAGAAGACATAGTAAATTTTACATTGCAATAGTGTTTTAGCAGAGTGGAAAAATAAAAAGAAAAGAACAACCATCAGCTGAGCCTGGTTTTGAAGACCAGGTTTACAGATGCATTTCAAATTTTAACTATCAGACATTTTACAGAGTATGGATCATTACCTGTTTGTGCAATTCTTCTGATATGCACAAACATTTTGCTTATTTTATTAAAGAGAAATATGGCAATCCCCAAAGAAAAAGTGAGCCAGTAGGTTTCATAAACGATCATTTATTAGAAAGCTACAAAGTTCAAAGAGATGAAAACATCTCCCTTCAAAATGGGAAGTGGCCTGATATCACCCCATCCTTCAGCTTCCCTCAGCATCCTGGTTAAAAAATCTCCGATGAGAGCAAGCCTCAATGCAAACACTTGGTGATTTCCCTTCATATAAAAAGCTGTGTAAAGGGCAGGCAGTGTAAGGAGCATTGGCACAGGAGAGGTGGTGTTTGTGTTACAGACAAGGTTGCATGTAAGACAAGTGCAGCCCTTGTGCAGCTCTATCTCATGGGATCATCAGTGGATCATGGTTTTGCTTTGTTTTGTTTTGGTTTTGATGTATGTAAGCCTTTGCTTGAGGCAGAAGTAGGCAATCAATATTTGCTGTCAACAGCCAACTACTTTACAAAATGGTTGGAATTTTCTCCAGCAAGGAGCCAAGAGACTCTGAGAGTAATAAAATTCTTGACCAGATCTGATGAAGTCATCTGCAGAGATGGTTTTGAACCTAAGTTATTCAGTGAGTTTATGAGCGATTGGTAGTCCACCCACACCAGCATCCCGTGGGATGGGGGAGGAGTTCATCTGGGCTTGGCTGTCTTCACAGTAAAGCCCTGTGCCTCTGGGACTGGGCATATCCCACTTCTTCTCACGAGTTACAGGGGTCTTGTGACTGTTTCCTACCTGTGAAGGGAAACAGGTCTTTGCACCTTCTTTGTAAATAAAACAGTCAACGGCCAAGAAATGCTTGCTTCGTGCCAGCCAGCCATCCCAGTGGAAGCACTCTGCACGGCCCGAACCATGTATTTAGTGCTCAGGCCAAAGCAGGGCTGGGGATGGTAGCAGGCAGGTTGACTTGCTGAGGCCTGTTTAATAAACGTGCTCCTCAAAGTAACGCATTTCATTGAGCGCACTCCCTTGAGGTCCTTTCGCAAGGAGGAAAACATTTTCCTCAGCCACACAAATACCCCCTGAAATAAAAGTACGTGGTGTTCCCAGATCAACAGTGCAGCCTGCTGGCCATTTCACTCTGATAAGCTCTTTGAGTACACAGCAAAATTCAGTTTTCGGCAGGAACAGATCAGGTCCTTGCAGACATGCTTGGATTATATACAACATGTCTTTACCAGCAGAGTCATAACACCCACTGCGGGTGGCTTAAATATGTTTGACTTCTGGCAGATCCTATATATCTGCATGGAAAAGTTGCAGTTACTATAGCAAAAGGAGTCATTTAAGCTGCCTTAGTTATTTCTTGGAATCTCCTTTGATTTATTCATGGTTGGAGGATTTGCTACTCAGAGTTCTGGCAGCTTGTCAACAGTTGCATTGTTGAAGGGAGAGATGCATTCCACAACCTTTAAATAGGCTGGGATCATCTCGTCGGATGTGTTTCTAACATCTGACCAAATTCCTTATGCCTATAGTTAACTTAACAAAAATTTCTCACAATTATTTCCACTTTCTTGGTTCTACACATGCATACTCTTCTTCTTACAGCTTGCATTAAGAAAAAAAAAGTTATTTATCTTGTAATTGATATGAATACAGAATATATGCGACATGTTATAGAAAAGAATAATAATTCTTAGTATCCAACCTATACAATTGATAACTCTGGTATAAATGTTCATTATCCCTCATTGTGTCTAAGGCTCAGAACACCTTCTCCAGCTAAAATATTGTCTTCTTTGTAGTCTGTCAGCAGTGTGTTTATCCAATACTTGCATAAGCATAAAAAATAATGTGAAACATTGTTATTTTCAATGCAAATTATTGCATTTCTGAAATTTGGCTCGGGTTGTACATAACTGTTCATCCTGACTAGAAAACATATGTCAAAAATCTTTCAGTAATGCTTATATTCTTAACAATCTCCGCCCCCACCTCCCATTAATCTAAGATTTCATTATCTTGCTTATCATTGATAGTTATGTAAATCAGAATATAGATATACCTCAGTTCCTTTGCTTGCTTCGTGAAATATAATTTCACCTTGATTTATTTTTGGAAGAAGAAGAAAAAAGAACCTAACAAGCATTTGGGGAGATTCTAGCTCTGTATTAGGGAATTATGAAGCAACTTGGTCAAGACAGCATCCTAAATCTCTTAAAAAACCCCTCGTGAAAGCATGTTTTTCCAAACTAAGGAGGGTTTTGACCCAATCAAACACTTCCTTAGGTATTTAGCTTTAAGCACTTGCTTAAGTGGCTGGCTGAGCTAACTTCTCCTGCAGCTGAAAGGTGCAGGATGGAGCTGAGGGAGTAGCAGGCACAATTTTTTGAGTTAAGAAGGTTTAATGCACCGTGGTGGTGGAGGAGGAGAAATGTGGGAGGAATCTGAACTGATTTCAACTTATCAGCCTCAAAAAAATGAGGAATGAGGTATGAAATTGTGCTGCTCGTTTCCCCTCCTAAGGAAAGACAGAGCAGCCAGTTGCTCAAGTGTTTGCCTTGCCTGCAGAGAGCACGTTCTGCTCCCACCTCAGCCAGCCTCCGTCTCCTGTCTTCCTGCATTGAGCACACACAAAGGTTGTTTGGTTAATTTATTCATAATATATTTTCTTTCCAATAATTTATCTGTTTATTAAAGGATTTTTTTTTTCACCATGTAGGCACACATGAATTGAAATAAGGAGGCAACCTTTGGCCTTGAAAATGTATGGAGGCAAAATAGGCAGTTGGTATCATTGGAAATCACCCTGTAATTACAACCTGAGACACTTGTTATGATTGGGTTTTGTCTTGCATGAGCTAGCATAACCCCTCAGGCTGAAAGATAAAGGTCTGCTGACGTTAAATGAGAGCTGCAAATTAATGTAATGAATGACTTTTAATAATAACCTTTTGGCTCAGTGTTGTTAGCAATAAGTCCTGCTGAGGATTTGCTGTACGGGCCTGAAGGACCTGGGGCAGGCACCGTCAGGGAAAGTACGTGGGAGTGGGGGTGTCCTCGGATTTTTAGAAAATCCCCATATTCTGTGTGTGGCTATTGTCAGTCCCTTCACTGTGCGTAACTTCAAGAAGGACTTTGTCTCCAGAGTTGTGAACAGAGAGTCTTTAAATGGTGTTTTTAGGTAAGGCCTTATTAAGACATATTTCTGAATTGTACAATCATGGAATCATAGAATGTTTTGGGTTGGAAGGGGCTTTCAAAGGTCATCTAGTCCAACCCCCCTGCAGTGAGCAGGGACATCTTCAGTTAAGTCAGGTTGCTCAGAGTTCCATCCAACCTGACCTTGAATGTTTCCAAGGATGGGGCATCTACCATCTCTCTGGGCAACCTGATCCAGTGTTTCACCACCCTCATTTAAAAATATCTTTCTTATATCTGGCCTAAATCTGGTCTCTTTTAGTTTAAAACCATCACCCCTTTTTCTTGTCACAACAGGCTCTGCTAGAAAACTGTCCCTATCTTTCTTGTAATCATTAGGGTGATCATATCTCACCTCTTCAACAGCCAGGGATAAAGCCATGATGGTCAGCAGCTGTAACTATGTTTCAGGGTCAAATGTAGGAGCCATATCTCCTTCAAGGGTCTTCTTCAGAAGGGGTATCTTCCTCTGCTTGAACCCCAAGAGACTGTGAAGGTAAAATCGTGACAGAAACCAAACAAAAAAGTAACAGAGAAGAGTAAAGAGGGAAGACTGTGAAAAGTCAGAAAATAGTCTCTTCTGGCTGTGCTCAGGGCCACTTCTAATATTTAAATATGCCTGAGGCAGTCCGCACAAGAAGTGGCTGATGCCTTTCTCTGCAATGAGAATGCAGTGTTTGTGGCTGCAGTAACGGGGAAAGGAAAAGTATAGCCCAGACTGAAGTAGTGAACAGAAAAACCCTCAGACATTCTTGTTGCTCTGATTAGTATCTTGAATCATTGCCTTTGAGGGAGGTGAGTTTCTTCAGTATGGTGGAGTTAGATGAGCTCCTTTAGTGAGGTTAGATACCAGAGGCATTGCATAGTACCATGGAGTTCCCTGGGGTCAGGAAAAAAAATCTTTTCATTGCTGAGAGTTGAAGCCTGACTGGGTATCATCAGCATTAAAACAGCAGGCTTTGAGAGCCACTAAGGCTGCCCTACCTATGGCTGCTGAAAGTGGCGGCTAGTGATGGGAAGAGCTACGACGTCGCGTCATTGCTACGCTTCCCAGCAGATCTGCCTCTAGACCCTTTCCCACCCCTCAGTCTCAGGGTCTGTCACTGCAGACAGGTCCCTGTCCTGCCTGTCAGAGGCTGTCCCCACACCAGCTGCCAGGCAGCCAGCGGCGGTGGCTTGGCGGCAAAGCCTCTGCAACCGTTGGCCAAGGCACAGGCAGTAACGCTAATGCAATGTGAAACCTCCCGCAGACAGCAAGGCAGGTGGGTGGAGGGGAATGAGGACACAGGCAAACAAAAACAAAAAAAAAAAAAGGAAAGATATTGGGTTGTCTCTTGATCTCCTTTCAACAGACATTTGTTACACAATGTGTGTGTTTCTCCTGCTTTATATAGAACACATTAAGTTTTCCTGCTTCCTGCATGCAGCAGTCGTGCATCTGCTGTGCTTGAGAAATTAAACTCACTGAGGGAAAGGTGGTCTAACCTACATGAACGTCATGACTACTGTTCTCTGTCCTGTGGTTGATGTAAAAACCCCCAAATATGACGTGATCCAGTTTGGAATCAACTGTGCCCATGCTGGGTTCCAGGGGCCTTTGTGAGCCAGGGACATGGCAGGTTGCTCTGAATACCACAACCAGCGCTAAGAAAGCACAGCTGTCCCCTTTGCAATTAAACCTGATGAGCACCTTCAGTTACCAACTGGCCAAACAGGTTGTCATCAACTTCAGGTGGCCCATGTAGAAGGCTGACTTCTATTTAAAGCATCATTTGTCAAGCTGCTTTGCTGGAAATCTGTTGTCTTTTTAAAACGTTCAGCAAAAGCAATGGAGT
>NW_010414626.1:19595-37714 GCF_000710305.1 Buceros rhinoceros silvestris
TCTTTGCATAGAGTGACCAGACAGTACTGAGGTGGGGTTTTGCTTTTTAATTTTTTTCTTTAATTCTGTCCCATAAATTTATAGCTGTCAAGTTTTTTCTAATAGTTTGGAGTGAGTTTAGGAGCTTGAGAGTTTCTTCGTTACCACCTTTGTCCTTCTTGAAAGTGCCAGACCGTTTTTTGCACAAAAGGCATATTAATAGTCTGAGAGCCGTTGTAGTGATAATGAAAACAAAATGAGTTAGAGCTAGCACCCTGCTGCAGGGGGGCAGTGAACACACTCACCAAATCTGTTTAACCCAAACCAAGGGGCCTCTCAGGAGCCCCTCTCTGGCTCCTGCCTGCAACAGAGCTCAAACTGGCAGCAGTTGTCCCAACTTTAACCAGTCGGGGTACAGCCGCAAAACAACTTAGCCAAACTTAGCTGAGATCCAGATTTAGTTTTGGACCTTTGGGGAGTGAAGCGTTTGATTCCCGTGTTCTTGGTAGATCTAAAGCTCAGATGAAGTTGAGAGCTAAAATAAAGTTTTTGACAATGCAAGGGGAGGTTGGTCCTGGGATAACAATCATGGAGGCACCTCAGCTTCCTGTAAAAACACTCCCAAGCTATTCTTTGATGAAGTGACTGTTTCTGTGATCCCTTCAATGCATTTATCGCCCCTACTACCTTTCCAGATAATAGCTATGAATGCCTCCTTTGTTATAAGACGCACGCTGCCCTGCGTGTGTGGGAGGTGGGTGTTACGATAGGCATCATACGGCAGTATTCTGGTATTTTAATAAATGAGCTTCTGCTGTAGGTGACATTACTTGAGTGTAAAACCAGGCATATCTGTCTCCTTAGGAAGATACAGGGTATTTTGTGGGGGTGTGAAGTAATTTTCTTGGAATAATTGAATTAAGTAATTACGAGTTATATAAATGTATAAGGCTCCAATTGCCCATAGTATCTGTGTACCATTCACAGAACTCAATGCAATATTTTCTTCTGATTACATGAACACTCTATTCTGAATATGCCAAACAATCTTCCTTTCCTCTTTTTTATAGTTCCCTGAGAATTACTTCTGTAACACCCATGAGAACAACCAGAGACCTCCTACAGGGAACAATCTGCCACCAGAAGAGCTGTGCATTTCACTGACTTTTTTGGCTCAGCTGCCAAATGGTGCCATCATTCTAAGACAAAGAAAAGCTTAAAAAAATTTAAAGAATTTGGCTTCTTGGTGAAGCAAAATCTCAGAACATCTAATATGTTCAAAAAGATTTTGATCTGGGTCCTTACAGACCAAAGAAATACATTGCTAGATTTACAAAAGCTGCTGTGGGAGGATATATTACCCAGTAGCCTGGAGCATGAATGAAGCCTTAGGAGAATTAGTTCAGTTTCCATCTCTGAAGAAATCTGAGAGCCGTGTGTCACATAGGACAATGTTTTTACTAACTGCCTGCAAGCTGGTTGCCCCTATGCAAGGCTTGGAGCATTGCTCCTTGGTCTTCTTTGATGAGACATCCACTCCGTGTGCAGCATCTTACCTTCACTGCAACATGCTCAAGAAGCCAAACATCAGTTCCCAGACACGTGAATCATTTTCACATTTGTCTTCTGCTTCAGTGCCTGTTAAAAGCATTTTTTTTCAAGTAGACTAACTTCAAATTGGGTATCTAAGGAGATCCAGCTAAGTTTAGAGTAACCAGGTAGGAATTTGTAGTCATCTGCAAGGTGGAAGAGATAGATTCAGATCTGCCTCTAAAGGTTGCAACAGAGATTTGTGTGGGCATCCAGTGCTCCCCAGTACAGTGTCTTAACCACTGGGCACCCGTGTGCCTCAGACAGCTCCTTGCAAGCCCTCCTCTTGCAGGTGCTGAGAGCAAGGAGGAGAACGATACCTGAAAGTGCAGGGACACAGTGGTGTGTGCATGGCTGAAGCACGACACCCTTGTACTATCCAAGGTTTCAAACACCAGAATAACCATGGGGTGTGAATTTGAGAACACAGAGAATCTGGACAAAACCGTCCCTGTTGATGGACATAGGTGTCTCTGGTGGGAGCTCAGGTGTTGCTACAGCTTTGTCATTTCTGCTGTTTCTTCCAAAGGCTTACTAGAGGGTCCCATCTGGATTAAGCAAAGCTTGCTATTTTTGTTTGAAGGTTCTTCAGGTGAACTCTGGGAAACCAAACAAAAGCAGTGTTCAGGTTTAATGAGAAAAGTGAAAAGGCATTAGCACATTGATGACGGGAAGCCCCATGCTCTTCCTGTCCTCTGCTCCTCAGATGCGTAGAGTGAGTGCAGTAAGCATGAAATACAAGTTTACAATATCAAGCTGTATATCAATCATTATTTACTGCTCTCCAGACTGTACAAATAATAAAGATTTAGCTTTAACTACTCCATTTTGTTTCACCCTCAGGTTATCTTTTTTACATTCTTCTAATTTTTCTGCTCTTTGCCTAAAAGCATTGAATTTTTCCAAGATCCTCTGGAAATTTCCAAGATGTAGAGTTTTGCTTTGGTCTTCAGTGATCCCACTTGTAGCAATGTTTAGATTTTTATTTCAGTTGCACCTCTGAGTCACAGAACTGCATTTCTTTCTTCTTCCCTGCTCCCCCCTCCCTCAGCCTTTTTTTTTTTTCCCAGAATATCAGAAAAATGTTTCATTTCCCTCCACCTAAAAACGCTTTGGCAATCTTTAGAGTTGGAATCTTAAAAATTAATGGAGCTGTTTAAGTGTCTCTACTAGGAATCTTAAATTCGTTGGTTTTGTTTATGATTTTGAAGTAGAAATTGCCAATTTGCAATGAGGTTCACTTGTAGCTTTGTCTTTTGGAAAGATATTTTAACATCATAATGTTCCTGATGCTGACCGTCCAAGAACAGCGCAGTTTTGTCCCTTCAGGTGGCTCTGCTGAAACCAAATGTCACTCAGCTGACTTATGAAGTCAGTGAAATGTGGAATAAACCAGCCAGTAGCCTGGGGAAGTGCCCCTTTCTGGGTGGCTTTGTGTTCCTTGGCAATTTTAAACGCCTGCATACATTATCCTTGTAAGTGTGATCTGATGTGTAGGTGGTCCCTATTTCTGACACATTACATTTATCTGCATCTCTGGAACAGCTTAAAAAGTCGAGCCTTTTTTACAGTCAGAATATTATCATGAATGTGATGTATTCTGGGGACTGCATTCTGCATCTCGAGCATTCATTTAATCAGAGCTGCAACTCCAGCTGGCCGTATTTTGCCAGGGAAATAAAATGGAGCTATATAGGGAGAATACGTGAAGGCGTGCAGTAAATTTTTATGAGCCTGAGGATGGAATGACCACATTGCTCAAGACTCACCAGCAGAGAGCTATGAAGGGCCAAATAAGTGGCAATTAAAACTTTACAGTGTTTCACATTGTCATGTGTTTGTTTGTGCTTTATGTGTAATTTTAGCTCTTGTTTACACCTGCACTGGTGAAACTGAGGACAGCATGTGTTGCCGTAAGGTCACCCAAGAAGCACAATTTCATTTAGTTTGTTCCCAGGTCTCTTGTGAAGTTTCTTGGAGTTTTTCCATGCTGTTTTGAAATGCAGGGTGGTATGCAGCCAGGAGGGAGCTGTGTGGTAGTGCTGCCTTCTTCCTTCCGTGCTGCACAGTGGGCTCCTCCGTGCCAAGTTGTGACACTGCTGTAGTCTGTATCTCCTCACAGGAACTCTTTTCCTCCAGAAAGTGTACTTCTGTAGATACCATGGAAACTGAAATGTACTAGTGCTGCTTATCACTGTATATAACAAGCACCAAAATACAGGCATTTATAGTGGCCATAGAGTATATTCACTAGACTTCACCTTGGATCAAAACTAGGGTTAAACAAACTCTTGAACTCCATGCCTGACTATAGCCTTCCTTGGCTTCCACCTGCTTCCAGGTGTTTTTACATTTTCTTTTTCTATTCCTGGTACAGATGGTTTCTCTGGTTCCCCCTGTGCTCTGGCAAGGGTTATGGAGGGCCAGACAAGGATGTGGGAAAGGAAGAAAGTATCAGCTCTGTACAGCAGGGAGGAAGAAGGAAGGAAAAATCACCTCAGTAAGGACAAGAGAACAGAAAGCATGGGCAGGGCAAGATGGAGTTAAATAGCTGGAACTGTAGGATCAGATTAAAAAATAGACTAAATGGTCTTGAGACATCTCTTCTCCTGAACCTCCAGCTGACAAAACCTGAATGACTCAGCCTCGTTCACATAATGAGAAAATCTTTCACTTTGAGAAGTTAGGCCTCTGCCATTAATGCTAAACATCTCCCTCTCTGTTTCTGGCCTTAACATGTTCACCAGTGTAACCCTGGAGTCCTGTAAGATGTTACCTCAGAGATAAATCTGTCCCCAGGGAATCATAGAAAACAGGAATGGAAAGCACCTGCAGAGATAATCTAACCCCTGCTGGGCCCTGGGCAGAGGAAGGCAGATTACATATATGGGATGGGTGGGGGTGGGGGGTGCATGGGCAGGGTTTACTCACTGGAGAGCTGTTGAGTAGAACATTGGGAGAAGAGTGGGGTAATGGGGATGGTGTTGTATGCATACAGTATTGAAAACCACCAGGTAGAAATGAGGTGCTTTGTGATGACAGTGGAGAGGCAGTAGTACAAGATAATGACTATGCTCTAAGTTTTCTCATCCAAATGATTTAGGGCCAGGTGGACAGCCTGACCTGACTGAGGTGATCTTCATTACACATCAGTGTCTGCTGTGGGATAGGGGTGAGGACTAGGAGGGCTGTAACAGAGCACAGGCTGTGCTGTTAGTGCAATCACAGTATTGGGCAATGCTGCCATTCCCAGTGACACCACTGAGGGATCCAGCTTGGTTGCTTTATAGGGTCAATAATTTCCAGTAATCAGCTTAGTAGTTGAGCAAGGTAAGAAACAAGCTGACCTCTTCAAGAAGCCTGACTTTTTCAGCCATCAGAAGTGGTGTGCTTCTGAGGAGCTGGAAGTGTTTTCAGATACAGGCTTCCAAGTTCCTGCTCTGTGATTTGTAAAAGTTCAAAGATGTCAGTGCTGTTTCTTGCAAATGAAGAAAAGAGGAGGACTAATGGGAAACCTGAGACTTGACTGGGTAAGGTACAGAGTTAGGTGTATAATATCTGGCTGCTGAAATTCAATGTTGGAAAGTCAAGAGAGCAAGTCACCAAGGACATTGAAGAACTCACCACTCATCTGGAATGGAAAAGTCACAAGGGAACCCCTCAAAGAAGAGCTTGAGCATTTGTCTAGATAAAATTCTGCCAGGTGATTAAGCTAAAAAAGAAATATTTCTGTAGAACACAAGCAAAAGAAAGTAAGACAGAGCAGCAGCATCGTTTGCCATCGGATGGTGGAAGGGGTGGCAAAACCTAGTCCTTCCATGCCACCTAGTGTAGGAAGCTAAGCAGCTCTCTTGCTTTTGATACCAAAACCGGGGTCTGCTCACCCTGGATGACTATATTCTGCAAGCAAGGGTGATTAAGCAGCAAATTAAGTGAAGGTCTGAATCCTGCCACAGTATGAACCATCTCATCAATGCAGATAAAAACCCGCCTCCAACGCCATGACAGTAGGTGACATTTGTTGCTGGCTGTGTTCGCAATGTGGCACACTGAAAGGTCTCAGAGAGAACTGTGTGGTCTATATTTTTATATATTTTAACCAAAAAAGAATAAAATTCTGTAACTTGCAGCTGTCAACACACTGGGAAAAAAAGATAGCATGGCATGGTTGCGTTCTGACACTTATTAACATGGTTTGAGTCTTCATTTCTGGGAACTAAAACCGGATGGTGGCTAAATGTGTTGGTGGCTAATAGCGTTTAGTTGGTTGGTTGGTTGGTTTGTTTGTTTGGTTGGTTTTGGATATTTGTTTTGTTTGGGTTTGTTTTCTTTTGTTTTCTTTTGTTTTTTACAGGACAGGAGAAATTTCTGGTTTCTGGCTGATTTTTGTAAGGAGAAAAAATAAGCTGTGTTTCCATTAGTAGTTGCTCCAAAACAGACCAATGGATAAAAAGAGCCCAAAGACGTGGTGTTCTGTCTGATTGCTGAATATGCATATATACTTCATCTGAGTGGTTATGAATTCTTTCCTCTAGGGACAATTGTTGCTGTAACTAGCTAAACCAAGAACTCTCGACCCTACTTTGGAACATTTAGTGCAAGTTTCTTTTTGTTGCAAAAGAGCAGATTAGGTGGGAGAGAATTCTGATAGCCCTTTGTACTCCCAGAAAAATCCATACCATTTCATTAGACTTGTTCGAAACTACTTCTTGACAGATTGCAATGTCGGTCCAGGTTGCCACCAATCCTGGAATAACCAGATAGCTATATATATATATCTCCCAGAACACCCATGGACAAGGAAGGACACGTGCATGCTGTCAGATTGTCCAGTGCATAAGATGTGGACTGTGTTTATAAGCAACTTTTGAAAGTCATAATTGTTAGCCTTGATATATAAAGAATAAGTCATCTCAGCAAAATAAATAAAAAAAAAAAGACAGTGACCGTGAATACTATGCTGGAGATCCTGCATGAAACATAGGCAGAAGTAACTCACATTTAGTTTCTGACTTAAAAAATACCTCGTATTTTCCCCTCTGCTTTCTAAATTTTCTTCTACCACTTTGGTTATTCCCTCAAGAAATCTGCTGTCTGAGTCGCCCCACCGCTGTTTTGCTGATGCTGATAAGCAGTATTGCCTCCAACCAGAAACAATCCATGCTCGTATCAGGCTTAAAAGCAGATCTGTGCCCTTCCTCCCCCTTGCCTGCTGATAGACACCCTCACCCGTGTACAGGCTTCCGTGACTCTGCACGCCCTTATCGTGGTGCAAGTAAGGTTTTACGTGGTGTGTAAACAAGGAAATCCCTAGAAGCAAAAGTACGCTTCAGAAGTTTGGCTTGCAGGATGGCAAAATGATGACATGTAAGTTCTGCACTAATAAAGGCCGTCTGTCTGTGTGGTGTGTTGAGGAATGAGTGAAACACAGCACAGGGGAGGAAGAGATGGAATGTCATCATATGCTTTCCATTTGCACCCACGTAAAAAAAAAGCTGTAGTGTTTCTACTCTTTCCAAGGCAATGTGATGTATGTGTCTGGTTCCATTATTAAAAAGAGATTAAAATGATTTAGAATATGTTTCAGTATTAAAAAAACCCTAAAGTGGATGTTGGCCATTTTGAGTCATCAGCCAAACTCTTGGCCTTCCTGTTTTTCCATTTGCTTGGAACTCCCACGTACCTCTAGTTAACAGAACCCCCATAGATGACTGACGTTTAAATATTTAAACTCCTTCTTTTTTGGAATTTTTCTAGTCCTATTATTGATCCCACAATGTTTAGTATCCAGGAAGCAATCCCAAGTTCCTGAAATGAAAACCACCTTCCAAAAACCAGGCTTTTAAAAGATGAGTCATCTCATCTTGAGCATTTTTTGGCACTTAGCTTAAAAGTAAGAGCTTTTGAGGAGATTTCTGTGTGTGAGAAAAAAAAAAATTAAAAAGTGCTTGGCATGCAGCCTGTCAAATTTCAGAGAAGGGTGTAATAAAATCACGTTGTCCTGGGTGAAAGTAGGGGCACTCTTGTCTTTGGTGTTTAACTCCTTCCTGAAGGGTCTGTGATTTCTCAGAGTCCCTCTTGTATTTCTGTAAAGACAGAAAGGCATGACTGGAACAAAATACTCCAAAGGGCTATATTTCTCCCTCTTTGGGAATATGTTCTTTCCCTTCTGGAGCTATTGGAGTCTACTATGGCTTTGGTTTTGTTGAGGGGGCTGTGAAGGCCAGGGTCTCTTCTCCCTCTCTAGCTTCTGCTCCCTGTTCCTCACTCCTTCAGGATTGTTGTCCCTCAAGCAAATGCCAGATTGACCAAAGGTATTTCCTAACTGATTCACTTGGGACTTGTCCTGCCAATTTGTCCCCTTAAGCAAGACCTGGAGCAAGGAAAGAGGGGGCAAGCATCTGACCGTGTCAGCTAAAGTGCTCTTAACATCCATCTGTAGATTAAAATCTTTTCCTTACTGTTCTCACTATCTTCCTCCTGAAAACTCTAGCCTACTTTCAGGAAGCTCTGCTGGTTCAGGTTAGCAAAGGTTAACATAAAATAGATGGGGAACAGAAAAGGCAGGAGCTATCATACATATCTCTCTGTACTAAACAATCCCAATAAAAATGAGCATGCTACCAGCATGGTGCATGGTATCTATTAACCCTTGGAGAGGGAAGACCTATTGGCCATATGCATGGAGTACCCAAGGCAGTGAGGGCAGTGCTGCAAATTCCTGGGTCTCTTGCCAGGCCCATAGCACACTTGCATGCTCCATAGTGCCTGCCAAGGGAAGGCTCATGCTGCACAACTCTGATTTCCACCTCACTACATAGGAGTAAACGGGGAGTAATTCCACCGAATCGAAAGAATCAAGGTGGTTTTTAACATTCTTGCACTTTTCATCACGCTACTCCAAGCTTACAACTTTCCTTCTTCAGCTAATCATACTTATCCCTCTAGAGTAGTCTGCAGTGGCTTATTGGCAGCATTATTTGGTTTTTTTCAGGCTTTATAATTAAATCTATAAAGCCTATGTTGCAGTGTTTGTGGGAGATGAGGAAAATCCCCTTAGAGTTTCCATTCTAGGTATCTCCCTGATAAACTGAGGCTGATGAAGACTGGGGCTATGCACTCGCTTAGACACTTGGACACATGAAACCATCTAGCAGGAGACAGGTTGGTACAGTTCTCCTAGACTCAGACAAGATTTTTCAAGCAGAGAGTATAACTAGCCAAACTGGAATGGCTGTGAGTTATCAGTAGCATCACCTACTATAACACAACTCTTTTGTCAGTAGTTCCTAACCTCTCACAATGTGCCCATTCCCAATGTCAGCTAAAACCCTCACAAAAATCAGTGAAGTGACAAGGTTGGGGGGAAGAAAAATTCTGTATTCCTTCTAAAATTCAAGACTTCTAAAATTCAAGGAAGTGCTTTGAAAACTGCAGGCACAGCAAGCAGGTCTCAGCCCCTGAGCATGCCTGAGCCCCCGCCTGTGGCTGATCACATTATTGCTGCAGAGAACAGCCGAGAAAGGTCTTGCCTGTAGTGGAGCTGACTTTCCTTGTGAAGGTGGCTTCCCACTGCACCATGCCAAGGAGGGTGGGACTCAAAACCCCAAGTGTTCGCCCTTTGTCCCTGTGTTCCCCTGATGTGGTCAGTGCGGGCAGTAGGACAGGAGGGAGCCATGTGATTTAAGTCAAGCGGAAAGGGGCAGATAAGGACATGGAGGATAAAGAAATGAGTAGTTGGATTCTCGGGAAGTGGGAAGCTGACCTAAGGAGGGAGGAATGTCACTGGGAACGTCGGGGTGGGGACATGCGAGCTTGGCAAAGGAACTGAGAGACAAAGCCAAGAAGGGAGGGTGTGGAAAGGCTGAGATTAGATGGGGACCAGACAGAGAGTCTTATTCTGGGGCTGGGCTTGTCTCAGTTTTGGGAAGAGGGCTGGATCCAGAAATCCAGCGAGTGGACCATGGCACTGGACGTGGACAGGGAAGGGGTCAGGAAACTGAGTGCAGGAGGATAAAGTTGAAGGGCATTGGGCTGAAGGGCTTGTGCTGAGATGGGAAAGAGACAGAAGAGCATGCACTCACCCACACGTGCTTCAGTCTCCGTGGAATGGGATCCGAGAGGACTCTATGCTGACCCCACCACCATTGGCAAATACCTTTCAGACCTGTTCTTCAAGACAAGATGCAAGACTACGCTTTCAGCTGCTTTCATGTTTGAGAATTTAACTGAATTGGAGTAGGATGATCTTGTTAGGTAGGGTGAAAAGTGAGGTCAGAAAGGTGAGCAATGAAATATATGCTTGAACAAATCCTTGGGTTTTTTTTCTTCTTTGTGATGGTGTATTTTTAAATCAGAATCGCATTTTATGGCCAGAGAATTAGTCATCAATTCCATACTTTGCCAAGTAATTAATCCATTAGGTCATAAATTTCAGCAAATACTAGAGTAGATGAATTTTAGAATGTATCATAAAAATTAGCACAGTATGAAAGAAATGTAAACATGTTTTCTTGGTTTATCTTCTCAATTTTTACCATTCTTAAAAAAATTAAAAATCGTAGTAGAGATTTTTTTTATTACTGTAATTTCTAACAGCTGGCACGTGCTTCAATATTTCCATGCAGTTCAGGCTGACAAAATGTGGCAGCTCCTGTGATTCTTAAATCCTTTTAAGATCCTGTGAATCTTAAATCTTAAATCTCAAGGTAAGTAAGGAAAGGTGAGCAAAGGTTGTCTTATCACGAGTGTATCTAGCTGTATAATGTAGTATATTAACTTAGTAGTCAGGTGGAAGCAAATATGTTCCCTCAGTTTCTAGTTAATTTGTAGAAAAAAGATAGTTTAGGTAGAAGGATGGTCTGCCACAATTAACATTGCTAATGAGAAGTTTGTACTATTAGCAAAATTAACCCCATTTCATTACAGTACACTTTTTACACTTTTCCAGATAATCCTGATGCGGTTCTGGTGCAGTCAAAAAATAATCACAGGCCAAGTAACCATTGCCCTTCGGTTTTATTTGTGCAATTAAGTGCAGTCTTTGGGCGAGATAAGGATAGTACTTTTTATTATTATTTATTGTTAGATTTTTTTTTCCCCCAGCATGTCATTGGTGTAAATTCTGCACCAGAAACAATTGACCAACTTTGCTCGTGTTCCCCTGCTGAGATTGGGTTGATGCATTCAGACTTCCTTGCAGTTATGTGATCATCATCACCATCATGGCTTGCCTTCGCGGACGCAGATTTGGGAAGGGCTTTACCCACGCTTACTGTAAGCGCGCTGATGGCTGAAAAGGCCAATGCAGGATAGGCAAGTCCGGTTGCAAAGAGCACAGCGGAAGGTCTCCTTGAGTGGTACAGTCGAGGCACGGTTCTTTCTGCGCTGTCTTTTCTCCTCGAGACTGATTCTATGCATGCTCTCAAAGGAGACAGCAGCGTTATGTGTGGTGTGTCTCCAAGTCTCCCAATTGGAGGCCAGGGTGGACCACTGATGGTGGTCAATATGGCCTAGGCCGATGAAAAAAGCTGTCTCTTAAAATCCAATGATGAGCACTCTGCTTCTGTCACTTATAGCAAAGCCCTGCAGAGTCACCCCTGAGCAGCTCCATCACTGTCCCATGCAATGCAGCACTCATCTGTGATATTTCAGCTGACTTCAAACCTGGAAGCAGTATAGATGTGCCTGCATTGGGCTAACACAACTGTAGGACTCTGGTGAGCTCTTTGGGACTGCGCTTTGCTATGTACTTCTCCTGACTTACCTGGAAGTTGCTTCAGTATTTCTAACATTGCCCAGTGGAGAGAAATGGAAAATATGATGGGAGTTGTTAAGTGAATCTGCATTGAAATGTGAGCTCATGAGGGGACTCAGCATGGCCAGCACCTGGTGAGAGAGTGCAAAATACTGATACGCTTTCTCCTTTCTGATAGTCCATTACAGCTAGCCTTTGGAATACAGCCTTGATTCTTTTTCTTTTTTTCCTTTTTTTTTTTTAAATACAATGTGATGTTGCTAAAAGCTATTTAATGAAAATAAAATATTTTCCAGATCAGATACCACATGAACAGCCCAGCTTTCCTGTCTGCTCTTCATATTTTTACCACATGTATTAGCAGTGCAGTTTTTAAAGATTCTCATCCATCAAAGTACTTGAGCAGGTGCTTAATTTTAAGCATATGCTTAATTTTTCTTTTTTTCCTCTTAAGTCCATATTCTTTGCTTCCAGGAGGATCACTGAAAAGGGTGATAAATGTATGGAAGTTTCTGTGATGTAGAAAGCTGTCTATTAGTAACTCTAGAGAAACCACCAAGTGATTCCACATGGACCACCAAACCGTCTTTAGAGCCCGATGATTTTCATTTGCACTGTCAGTCTGGGGTAGACTCAAGATGAAAAGTTATGTAATATTTTTCCAGTTCCCTGAGCTATTCAATCCTCCCTCCATCATTTGTTTAATACATTCCTCATATGTCGCTCTGGTCTCCTGACTCCCAGGCTGTTCCTGGGAACAGCTGAATTCCCATATGAGGGGAAACACATTTCCATATGTTTTTAGTATTTCAAAAGTGTTATTTTATTTAATAGATTTTAAATATTTAAGCTCCCACCCTTCCTCCCACCTCCACCCCCACCCCTCGCTTTGGCATGAGTCGAGTGGGTGTCCCAAGAGACTGTAGAGCAGAAATGAGAAAAACTACAATAGTAGAGAAAAGCATGTTTTTCATAGGAGTTCAGGGTGACATATATTCAAGAAATAAATAAGAAATAAACTGAACTTAGCCTCCTCTTGGCTTTATTCAGACCTCGTCACCTCTCTGTCTCTTTTCAAAACTACTTTTTCTGGTTTAGTTTTAAGAACTAGTAAAATATACAGAATGTGACTCTCCTCTTGCATCAATTTTAGATTCTCAATGTCAGGGTTATATTACTCCATTAGCTACAGGACTCTGTTAAAATGTCAGCACTACATCAAGAAGGAGAAACATGTCCATGTTATCTGAAAAATTCCATCCTAACATTATTTTGGGAACTCTTTTAACTTGCAGATTAGAGGTAGCTCTTTAACAGAGAAGTGTCAGTCCTTTGTGAAACTGAAGTGGGAACAGAAGACAATGGGCTAAATTCTTTAATTACATGGAGAAGAGAAGAGAAAGAAGAGAAGAGAAGAGAAAAGAAAAGAAAAGAAAAGGAAAGAAAAGAAAAGAAAAGAAAAGAAAAGAAAAGAAAAGAAAAGAAAAGAAAAGAAAAGAAAAGAAAAGAAAAGAAAAGAAAAGAAAAGAAAAGAAAAGAAAAGAAAAGAAAAGAAAAGAAAAGAAAAGAAAAGAAAAGAAAAGAAAAGAAAAGAAAAGAAAAGAAAAGAAAAGAAAAGAAAAGAAAAGAAAAGAAAAGAAAAGAAAAGAAAAGAAAAGAAAAGAAAAGAAAAGAAAAGAAAAGAAAAGAAAAGAAAAAAGAAAAGAAAAGAAAAGAGAAAAGAAAAGAAAAGAGAGTAAACTCTTGAAAGCCATTTGTGTTCGTCATTGTACCCATCTGCCTTGTCAAAGGCTCTGAAATTGCAGAGGACAAAGAAGCCAGTTACTCTATGGACCTCTAAAAAAATGAAGTTTACAGAGTGAAATACTGGCACAGGTAAAGGCAGTTTCCCTCTTGTTAGTCATGTGAGAGGATTTAATGCAAAGTAGAGATTCTATGAGGTGTAAAGGTCACGTCTCATCTGAAGAATAATGTTCTTGCCCATCCCAATCACGTGAAATCACTACAGACTCCTAACTGGCTGGTAGATACCTGGAAGAGCAGTGTTGCTCAGCAGCCTCAGTGTTCCAGAACTATGGAGCTTCACGGTATGGGAGACAGTGAAGTAATCCGGCATACACCACAGAGAACAAAACTAACAGAGAACACTGAAATAAATGATCTTTTTAACAGAAACAACATGTAATAACACCGTGTTCACTAACTTAGGCTCTTTGGGATTTCAGCATACTTCATATCCAGGGAATGCAGCGTGGTGACCCCCAGCATCTACAGTTTCCAAAAAAGAGTAGAAAACTCCTCAAATTAGGGAAAACCTGACAGGAGCCAGAACTCTGCTTTGCATCTTTCCTCCCCTTCTCCTCCTATCTATGTCACCAAGCATTTTCTATTAATGCTTCTCCCTTATCCTACACGGTGCCCGAACCTGAATGAGTCACTGCTAGGGGAGGGCTTGCTGGATATCAAAGGCAAAAAGACAGCGTAACTAATGATTTCAAAACAATAAGGCATACTTGAATCTCCAAAAAAGGAAGCGTTAAACTTTTGCTTTGCTAGACTATCACTGGCTTGCTGTCAGCTCGTTAGGCGACATCCCGAGCAATGACGAAGTAATGTATTTGAAAATGCATTTGGGACTGGTTTGCAAGCATCAGAATATTCACACTCGTTGTGAGATTTCCCTTTCTTTTGTATTGGGTTATTGCGCTACTGCTTTTTTTGTAGTTAAGGTTGTTGATTACCCCTGGCCAGAAAACAGCAGTTTCTTTTGCTGAGTATTTCTGAGGTTTTGAAATTTGGTTTTGGTTCACATGTAGTGGAATGAAAATAAGAATTTCAGAGTCTTTCAGCAATAACAGAGAAGAATCAGGAGAGAGAGCACAGTCAAAAGATGAAGCTGGCATTAATGTGGCATATGGGAAAACACCTGCTACTCCTGGTAAGGTGAGGACCTTATAAATAACATTTTCAGCTATTTTACATTCTTCTCTGATAGGCTACAGGAAACTTTTTTAATTAAAAAGAATTCTAGGTTTGCCAGAATGAGAATTCTGCAAAAAATATCACTGAAAGTATTTGGATTAGTTTTATTGAGAACCCAAGAGCCAACTCTACCTTAAGAGATTAGATCTGGAGTCTTGGAAAGCGATCTGCAAATCCTAATCTTGCACTCCCTTTAGAGGAAGGTGCCCCGTATTAATATTGCTTTAAATATATGCGGTTCCATGAGAAAATGTTAGCAGCACCTACATTCTTCTCTTGAGACATGAAAAATATTTCAAGGCTGCGCCTGCAAGGACAAATGTGAGCCTGATGTCTATGTAACGTCTGTCATCACCAAATTGGTATTTTTTTCCTCTGAACAGTCATGTGGTTTTAAAAAAGGCCTTAGGCTCATCGTAGCCAATACTATTACAGAAAGTTTCATATGTTGGAGAACAAAAGGGAAGCGGGTCAAATTGAAAAAAATACTTCAAGTGTTTGATGTCAGACCCTGTCTTCCTTTTTCAGGTGAGGGTTCCACTACTATGGCCACACCTAAAATTTATAAATTGCTCCAAAAAGTTACAAATGTCATAAATCAAAAATTTTGTCTGAAGTTTGGAATAAATTACCAAGGAAGGAAATTGAAGCAAGGAGCATAAATAAGCCTAACAGTCACCTGGATTTACTTCTGGACAAAATCTGAGGTGACAGATATAGTAAAAACCAAAAAAGCATAACAGAAATTTAAGTGAAAGAAGGGTAGATATACCAAGATAGCTGGCCTTTTCCCTGTTCTTAAACTGTTTTGTGCTTTAATCACAAACTAGAAACCACTTAGGCCTCACTCAAGATCATAAACACATTCCCTATACAGCCTAATTCTATAAAAGCTGTAGTTTAGCATCACATCCTCTAACTGCAAGCAGATGCAGTATCAATTCCAGATCTGCAAGGTACCGTATCTAGAGAAAAACAGTCTGTTTGAGAATTTTAAGAAACATTTCAGGTATAATGATCCAAAAGTGGCTCGAACAGTGGGCTTGATCCTGCATCCTTTTCATCCTTTGCATTCTTTGTATCCTTTGCACCCTTTACACCCTTTACACCTTTATTGTGACCCAAAGTGATGGGGTCAGTGCTGGGTTGGGTCTGGAAGCTGCTGTGGTAGCGCAGCACTGTGCCATGAGTGGAAGACCAGGGGTGGCCACTGCAAGAACTCTGCTCCACTTCTGTTGTGGACTCAGTTGGCATCAGCTGAGGACTCCATATACTGCATGTTATTGTGCTGTGCAGACTTGAATAGTCCTATGGGACTTTGTTGGTTTAAATTAAAGCGAAACTTGGATTGTCAGAGCATCTCATAGGTGCAAGTCTTAATGTCTTCTGACATTCACTTCTGGTCCTGGAAGACAGAAGTATTTCTGGCCCCAGTTATAAAAAATAGCATTAAAAATTGGCTTTGCTGCATACAAAGAGACTTATAATGCTGAAATAGGCTTTTGGAGAACCTCTATGTACTTGTGTGTAAGTGTAGGGTTTCTAGGGCAAGAAAAGGACAGAAGGGTAATCCTGTGACTCTCATCGTCAGGTGTTTTGTGTCTGAGGCATGTAAGAAGGAGGCAGTGGCTGTCACCACAGCTCTGTGGGATGGAGAGGGGGATGGGGATATGCAGATGGGGATGTGCCTGGGTGACAGAGGTTGCCAAACCCCCTTTCTTTCTCAAACTGGCTGCACATCTGGAGAGGTCTAACAACAGTGCAAAGACACTTCCCTGTTTCTTCTCCTTCTGTGACAGAGAAGTGTTTTGCATCATCTCTAGTTTAGAGAATAGTTTTTATAAGCTTATATCATTTATTAATTGCATCTTTTACTCAAAACTTCAATAGTTTTTTGCTGTTATAACCTGTGCATTGCTACCATCACAAATTTCTGCTACACACAAGCCCCTTAATTTGAGCAGAGTGAGATTTTTAACTCAAATTAGAGGGCTCACAAGGGAACATTAGCTACAGTTTATCAGCCCAGCTCCCCAGCTGCTAATCCAATCTCACTGTGCGGCGAGCCTGTTGCAGTGTGTAGAGCAGGTGTTATTCCACCTGCCCCCTAGAGAGCAACTGTGGATTCCTCTTTCTTTAAATGGCTATTTAAGGTAAGACAAAGTAAATTAACCTGTTGTTAAGTCTTTTGCTACATTAATGCGTACCCTGGACACTTACTTTAATGACCAGCATACTGTAATGCGTTTCCCTGGTTTAGTAAAATGTCTCATCATACCCAAGAGCGAGGATAGGTTACTGTAAGTGAGTTACTGCAAGTCTGAGCTTTTAGCTTATGTTGTCTAAAGACATACAGTCTGCTCATTTTGGTCTCCCCCTGCTCCTTGTAATGAAGGACAAACAAAAGCCATCCCTGTACATCTAGTTTTGATAACAAGTTTGATAGTAAGATAGAAATCTTGCAGTAATGTAATATCTAATGACATTTCAGTCCTTTTACTCCAGCACAGACAAATGATGGGAGTGACTATGTGGGTAACAGAGGTTTCACTAGTTCCAGCTCTCAAAGATTAAGGGCCTGTTTGTGTCACAAACAAATTCAGATGAGCAAGCTGATCTGTGAGTTTTCTGGAGTCTAGGTCTCCCTTGTTTACTGCCTTTGAAAGACAAGTAGGCAACTTCTAGCTTAATGCCACTAAAGGCCACATTCAGATTTCCTAAGTTCTACCAGCAGGCTTGTCTGGTGCTTCCTACTCACTGATCCAAGCAGTTCCCTTTATGGTGCTTGTGCTCGCTCTTTTGACACATACCTTCACGGTTCTTGGCTTTTTCCACAGATTGAAGGTATGTAGTTAGGTGGTATTGAATTCATCCTGGGATGGGTTTGAGAGTGTGACACTGGGAAAGTGTCCAGTCTTTATTGCAGTGTAAATTCCCCTTAGTTCACTTTCTTGTATTTAGGTATCATTTTCTGCCCTGAACTTTGAAGATATAGTACTGGAAACCAGGGTAAAAATCCCCAGTACAGAGAAAGAAGAAAGACTTATTGACTGAAACAGAAATAATAAGTAACACTTTGGCCTCCCTGACAAAGTGTATGCTTTTGTTTAGGTTGCAGGACAAGGATTTCACCTGTCGTCTACAAGTTGCTTGTGGTCAATGGAAGGACTCTCAACTCAAATTTTGTTCCAGAGAAACGAGCGATATAGTAGTTTATGTGTGGAAAATCGAATGGGTTGATGGTCATACCCTAATGAGTTCCCTGTATTTTTCATAAAGGAAGATTTTTCCCAGTTACATGCTTTAACTAAGCACCATGAAAATACTTGGAATGGAGTATAGTTTCAATATAGGTAGGTATGCAAAGATTTAAGTAAAACTAGGCAGTGCAAAGGAGGGCATTGCTGGGCCATCAGCTGACAGCAAGATGTGAGCTGTTAAACTGGACGTGTCTTGTGTCTACCTCCTGGGTAGAATTAATACTGTCTCCCTTGAGGAGAATTAATTACAGGTTAGTGCTTAAATATAAAGATTTGATGAATGATGCATTAGGCAGAGTCCTACCACCACAAGCCAATCTACAAGGAGTCAGCCAATACCTTATATACACTTGCACCAGCACCAGTCCTGTGAGCATCAGCATTAGGCACCTCAGTCTGTGTGTTGGGTCCATTGACTAGCACTGCTCTGCTTCCTAAAGGTGGCCTCTTGGCTCTTGAATTCCAGGACTGCTACAAGAATATGCTTCAAGTGTTTTTTATCTCAGCACCAAGGGAAACCTCACTCCCCTACATCAAGACAGTCTGTCTCT
>NW_010414626.1:37725-39163 GCF_000710305.1 Buceros rhinoceros silvestris
GTTGGGCCTTCTTGCCCTCCATGTCAGATAATACCTAGGTCACAAAATACCACTGCTGAGCAGTTACAATTTGAATTTCCCCTTCACCTGTTTTTAACGAGACCATCAAACCTCAGCCCGAGAAACCTTACAGAGGATATTAACATATAACTGTTCTTAGAACTTTCTTTCCAAGTCTGTCAACAGATTATTCATATCCTGAAGCATGAGAGAATGTCAGCTCACACTTTTGCGTGCAAGTTGTATCTGAAAAAGGAAGAAAAGCAAAGAGGAACATGATCACTATAGAGTTCCAAAGTATTTCATTTTCCCTCCTAGCAATTATTGAGAAATGCAGGGTATGTTATTTTCCTTTGCCCCACATCTTGCCATCAGATTCCTGATCTGAGCACATCTCATCGAAGATGAGCTATATTCAGAGTGCTGCCTGGACTGGGTTAAAAGAGCCTCAAGACAAGTACCTAGAAGCTGATTCAAGGAATACAATCTCAGCCAGCTTTTCAGAAATGCCAAGATGTTTAACAGATGTATAGTCTTTCAGAGTTAAGCTCTTCTGAGCTACAGTCTAATGCTGGTGTATCAGAGGCTGAAAGCTGTTTTCTGTCACGGCGAACCTCTGGCTCAGATGCATTTCATTGGAAAAAATCGGTTATGGGCACTAGAAAATCAAGCCCTTGTTCACTAGTTATTCCACCTGCTTGGCAAAAGCATCGCCTTCTTGCTTACTGAAAACTAGATGCCAGAGTTCATTTTTAGAGGTGTTTGGATGCCAAATGATGTTTTCTGAAAGAACTTTTGATCAGTAAATGCCTACAAGTAGCTTAAAACTCTGGTCCCCTGTGACTATATAATTATAGTGAATATAAATTTGCTGTTTGAGTGACCTGAGTTAGGTATTTTAAACACATACTTCCCCTCTAGATGAATTTTCCATGTTGAACTTCATTTCAGATAATTGAAGGTGTAGACAGAAATGTTGGAGTTGTTCCTAAGAAGAAGGAAAAGACACACTGAGTATGGGAAAGCATTTCAGACTAAAAGGGCCTGGCTATAGAATTTCAAAGGCCTTTGGAGCAAGTCCTGGGTCGAAGTTTTCCTTCATTTGGGTTGATTTTAAAGGACACGTGAATCTTCCTGCAACGGAATTCTGTAACAGACCATTTTAACTAAAGATTTTTGTTGAATCGATCGCTACTTTTAACTTAATTTTTCAGATACTGCAGCCATGCTGTATTACTGGAAGCAATTACTAGAAAGGTACAGAAGATAAATCTGGCAAGTTTTCTCTACATAGCTCAGAACTGTTCTTACGTTAGTCATCTGAATAGAGAGTGGGAGTTCTGTGTCTTCTGGAAGCACTGAGGTTTTTTCCCCCAAGTGGCAAGCAAGGTCAGAAAACAGCATTGGCCTCTCCTCCTTGTTTTGCACTCTTTCCCTG
>NW_010414626.1:39250-59492 GCF_000710305.1 Buceros rhinoceros silvestris
CCCTGCACTGATATGGGAATTCAAATACTGTTCCCTGGCTGCATTGGTAAATCTCTCCTAAAGTAAGGCATTTACATTTGAGTTTTTGCCCAATGAATCATTTCACTAGCTCTCCTCAAAAGCCTGAACTAGGTCTGTGTGATAAAAGCTTCAAAGTGTTTGCACTGGTGGCAGCAGAGGGGAGAAGAAGGGGTGAAAATGTGCTTTAGGTACCTGCTCAAAAATGTTAAAGCCAGTCTTTGGGATAGTAAGTGCAGATAAGCTCCTTCCTAAAATCTGCTGGATGTCAGATAGCAGGGCTTGGACCTTATTCTAGTAAAGCTTCACAGTGGTTGTCTTCAACTGTTTGAACACAACATAAATACCGGTTTCTCCTTTAAGATTTATCTCTGTCTTCCTGTGAGGCTAATTTAAACGAATAAGAACCAAAGAAATATGGGAACTGCTGATCTGGACTTATCAAGGTATGCAGGATCTCTTGTATCTAAAATGAACTATCCTGAGTGAGTTACTTATTTTCCATTGAGTGCTTCAGGCTGTCACAATATAAATCAAATGCTTGTAATAAAGAGTAAGCGGTCGCCAGATGACAAATAGCTTTGAAAACAAAAGGTTTCCTTTCTTCATGAAACAGTTTGAAATCTTAAGTGATCTTGTTACTAACAAGTGTAACAAAACGCTTTGGAAAGAAAAATGGCTGGCTGAGGTTTTTCTGCAGACAAGATTTGACCTTGGAAAGAGGCAGAATACCTTCCACTTTGCTGGCTGCTCAGAACCACAGAGACTGTGAAAGTATTTTTTCTGCAGGCCCATCTGCAGCATCATGGGGAGGTCACTTAAAGAGACTGTCTGAGCTCTGATGCTTGCATGGGCTTTGGGGGCAGCACACTCCCACAGCAAGACACAGGGTGTGACTGGTTTCCACCCTGGCAGATCCTGCATTTTCAAGGTCTTCTCCACGCCTTCTGTTCCTTTCTGCCTGTAGTGAAGTGATGGAGAGATTTCCATGGAAAGGTCTGGGCTCCTGACAGGGTAGAGTCAGGACTTCCCTGCTCTGTTCCACCACCCTGAGCAGAACTACTGGTGCTTCCCCCTTGGTCCTCAAATTTTCATGTAGAACTCATTCCTCAGCATTGGCACAGTTCTGATTCCACGTGTAAAAAGTACTTTTTTCAAGCATTTCTCCAGTCGATGAAGACAGATCGTTCCATAATGTCTTTGTTTCCGCTCCCTACACACATCTCCTGTAGATACAACATATGCTCATACAACCAGCTGGAAGTGGGACACGTAAACAGCCGTCACTCAGCAGTGGCTGCTCATGCCAGCTTCAGTGGAACAGAGTGTGAGGATTAAATTTATATTCTCCTGCTTCCCTACAAAAAATAACTCTTTGCTCTTGGCATCGGTTCCTTAGCTTGTGTAAGAAGTCAGAGAAGGCACACCAGTTTGCACTAGCTGAATGTCTTTACCTCTGAATCTTTAAAAATCTCTCCTTCCTGGGGAGAAGGAGATGGAAGAAAAGAAAGATCACTTGGCTATACCAAGAGAGAGCCTGCTCTGGGCTGGTGAGAATGCCAACATGCAGCATTAACGTTACTTTTCCTACCGCAGGTGTTAATGTTGGTGTTGGAGAGGGCTAGCAGAACAGAATGAGTCCTGGGCTCCTGCGATGCAGTGACGTTTCCTTAAATGGTCTGTTTACTTAGGTGGACAAATGACAAACTGTCAAAACTGGAAACAGATTTTCCTTTGATTCACAAAACATCTATAGCAAGGGAGGAGGAAGGAAAGATCAGAACTCTTACTAATCCCCTTTCCCCAGTTCCCTCCTGCAAGCCACTCACCTCTGAAAGGGTCTCTCCTGCAGGTCATTAAACTGGCTTTTGATTCAGCAATGCCTCTCTTGCTACAGCTGCAGAGGCTATGTCCCCAGTAATGATTTGAGATGATTTTAAAACTCTCTCAAAAGCCATGGAGAACTTGCTACTTGGTCCATCACTACTTACCTGGCTTGGATTGGACACTTTCTTTACTGAAACACCATCCATCATCCTATGTCCTTAGTGAAAGAAGTACCAAGGAAATATCTTATCATAGCAGTGACACATCATCTTGTTTCTCAGGTCCACTTACTCCTAGCAAAGGTACAAGAAATTTTCCCCCCACTGTCTTGAACATACTTACAAACAGAAAAGGCAAAAAGCAGCTTTCTTTTGGGAACATGGACACTTTAGGAATTGCACAATATGTAGTTTGGATCACTTCATTGTGCAAACTGGCCCGGTGGAGGAGAACGCTGCTTTGAATCAGCTTCACAGAGACTTTCTGCAGAAAGAAATAAAATGAGCTCATTTAAATGTTTGTCGCCTTTCGGCAGTTTTCTGGCACTTTTCAAAAGTACTGAGGTGAATAGCACACTTTCAATACAGTCAGGTTATTTGAACACTTAGCATCAAGCACCAGGGTTCAGCACCTTTGTGTACAGCATACAGCATATTGAGGTGCTGAAGAGTAAAGAGACCTTTGAATTCTAACACAGGTTTTTTTCTGGTTTATTTTTTAGTGGGCTTTTTTTTTTGAGTATGGCAATTCAAGTGTGCATATAAAGCTGTGTAGATAGTCAGTTATATCCATTGAGCTTTAACTTTAGCTTTTAGATTAGAGATCTTGTATCCTGATAGGATCTTTTACACAGCTGGATGCACAAATTGCTATAGTCTGTGGCTTTGGGTCAGGCTCACAGATATTAACTGTGACACCTGGACTCATCCAGTGGCTGCTTTTAAGTTCCTGCAATACTTTTTATGGCATTAAAAACATTTGAAGAAAACTAAATAATTAATGGAAATATGAAATCCCTTTGGATTCTAACTGTAAAGAAGTGGGGAAAATACAGTAAGTACTTTATAAACCAATAGTTATTAATTAACAACAATAACATGTTTTAGCTCTGTGTGAGGTAGTAATGGTTTCAGACAACCAGCCAAGCTCTACCAATTCAGGTCAGAAATATCAAAATGACCAGATCTCCAAACAATAATTACTCTGGAGCAAGGGTTTTCATTCCTTTACCTTCAACAAAAGCCACTCTTTTAATCTATTCTTCCTCTTCGGGTAATTAAAATAATGTATAAAATATAAAGAAATTCTGGATTTTATTTCTTTTTCAAGGTTCCCTGCAGACTTGTTATGTCTTCCATAAAGTTTTCACTCCAAGTGGCTGAGGAGAACAAAGATGTTATGCAGATTGTTGGGATTCTTTTTTTTTCTTTTCCTTGAAAATACTGGTAGAGAAGGACAGTGTCGTCATTTATATTTGTGTTGAACAAATTCTTTGCCTTCTGTCATAAGGAGTTCACTGACACCAGGATTGAGGTGAAGGCTTTATAGTTGAAAGCATCATTGGTCATGTGAATATGATGGTCAGTTTTGTAGCAATCATCATGTGCCCATAAACTGCACAGAGTTTGTGGATTCAGTGTAGCTGAGATTTTCTGGATTTACTTCTTCCTTCCCCTCTTTGGTCTCCATTCACTCTGCAAGCTGTTCATGCTTGCTATTCTTCCTCAGCAGCACTGAAGGTACCTCTGTTTTATTTAATGCATTTTTTCAAAGACGATTCCATAGACCCTTAATACGACCCTGGATGACATCTAGCATATGTGTGAACCTTTCAGCAAATCAGCAAATTAAGCTCTTTGGTCAGCTTCCCATGAACAGAATGTTTTCTGTATTAGCAAATACAAAGTCCAGTCTCAATAAAACTACTCAGGCTATTCTGCCTGTTAAAACAAGAGTGGATTAATCTCAGATTGGACTCAACAATTGTTTGACTGTCCCGGGTCAGATGAGAAGGATAGATTATAGGGGAGCAGGTGTCAGGATCATTTGATTTTCATGTGCCCTTATAGCTCAATGGCAGCAGTGTCTCTTATCTGAGGCCAAACTGAAACCAAAGCCTTTTAAATGAATAACTTCCCCAATATGTCGTAAAATGGATGCAATGTGAATTTTTCACAAATAAATCATCCTGCAGGGAGCAATGTCCAGTTTAGCAGTCAGGAACCCCATTCCATAGTATAACTGAATACAGAAAATACTGAAAATATCCTTTATATATAGAGATGATAATTCACATGAAGGCAAAATTACCTCAATCCTTAGATTAATGTGGATAGAAACCGTCATGCCATCACTGTGCAGGTTGATGCATCAAGATACAATTAATGGGCTTATGCAAATAAACTTTGAGTTTTATAGGTAATCCCGCATACTCCTTTGTTTATCATCATCTTTCCTCTTCAGTCCTTTTCTTCATCATCTTACATAGGCATCAGTTATCATCTTCTGCTCTCCCTTCAAGCAGGTCTTTTGAGCGAATGTTGCCAGCTTTCCCTTGGTGGCCAGCGTGTTTATGAAATGCATTAGAAGACAAGCCCAGCAGAGAAATTGAATGAGACACTCCAAATTAAATGATAAAAGGATGATGACAAATTGAGTTTTGAATATGGCCCAAGGCACAGTATGCAAAAGAATTAGTTCAGCTATCAGCAGCCCAGACTGCTGTGTTTTGTGTGGGTTGGCTTTTGGACTGCATCCTACTATTAGACAAGTATTTTAACAAATTAGGGAATCATTTTCTGGCAGAAAAACGTGAAGTGTGAAGACATGCATTGGCTTCTTCAGACATAAATTTCTTTTCATTGTATCTTTCCATACTTCTGTGTGAGTATATGTGCAGGTGCTCTTTGAATTTATTGTGAGGCTTTGGGGGCAAAATATATGCTGATGTTGACACACAGTAGGACTGGAGACCCTAAATAAAGGACTTGGGAGAAAGAAGGTAAGAAGTGTAGTGGAATGAAAGGACAAGACTGGGAACTCAGAGTGGTAGAGGAATTGAAGGGAATCAGTAAGTAATGAAACAACACGTATTATTTGTTTTGTTGTTCCTGTTCCTAATATGTGTATATGAAACACATGCAGGAAAACATTCAGGAAGCTTCTCGCACACTGAAGGCAAGGTGTGGCACTGAAGAACAGCTGGAGGCCATGTCCCAGCTGTGGCTGTTGTACTGCTGTTGGGATGCACATGCTACCCTTGCAGAGGAAGAAGCCTGGAGTCAAGGAATAGTCTTCAGGTCCTTACACTCAGTGTCCTTGTATTATCTAAATATACGTAATGAGACATGGAGCAAAATGTAGAAAGCTTTTTATGCACTGAGTGTAAACTGCTCTATGTGCCTCTTCCCCTGGCTTTCTGCCTGCTGGCATCCAGAGGCACTCAGGACTGGAGCTTGTGGCTGCAGAGCTGCACTGTGGGACAGTGCTCAAGACACCTCATGGGAACAGGAACGTGGCCCGATTGCTGTCAGACGCCCTTCGGCAGAGCTGGCGCTTTAAATGAATTTATTAATAGTTAAACATTCCACATGAGTTATTCAAGAGAACCTGTTTGTTTGAGGCAGGTGGTGACTAATCATCTCTTAGCCCACCTTTACCACATTCAAGAGTTGTCAGAAAGCTGACAAGTAGAAAATCTCTTAGTAACTCTTCGTTATAACAAGCTGACATCAGAGGCATCGACCCCCGCTGCTGTTGGATCAAAATGGGAAAAATAGGGCTTCCAAGTTCCTTTTTCTTCTCCTTGGAGCTTTATTACTTAGGTAATGTCAAAAATATGTTCCTCACATGGTGAAACTAATACATGTATAATTCTCCTTCCCCACACAAAAATTAATCATAAAGTCCAAATTCAGAACTTAAATTATTTTAACTCTTTTTTGCTGTCACAGCTGAGGTTAGAGATTTAGAGGGTCTTCCTTCATGGTCCCATGAAATGCCTTATGCACTCACTGCCTGTCAGCAGAACAAATAAGCCAAACTCCAGTATTACAGGTCAAATTGCGAGCAGAGGGGGATGGCTAAGTGTCAGCATATTCTGCAGCCTGAAGCAGGAGTCAAGGTGCCCTATACTCCCAGGCAATGAGCAGAGCAGCTCTGAGCCTGCAGAGGTATAGCCTGGGGGGTGAGAAGGTGACACAGCCACTTTCTTCATCCTTGAGCTGAGGAGAGACCAAAGGCAGAGCAAAGCTGCTTTTATATCCATTCTGCTGGGACTGGGATAACAGTAGCTTGGGTGAGCACAGAGAACCAACTTAAAATGTAGCAGATGCTGCTTTAAAGCCCGAAAAAAACCCCAAACCAAACCCGAAATTAGCAGTGCAACGAGGAAAAATATTCTGCAGCTGGAACAGAGACATTGTAGGGATGAAAGGCAGCTAGGTGTCCTTTGAGATGGCAGATGTACGACCAAATATTTATTTCTTTTAAATATTTTCTTATGTCTTTAAAGTAAGGTAGTGGCTTATATTGTTTCCTTTGGCAGCTAATTCTAGCCATGAGTTTCTCTGTGTAATGAAATTCCACCTACAGTAAATCTTCTGAGTGCCTGGCTGTTCCTGAGGTTTAACTCTTCCAAGTCAGGATCTCTGCCCATCTGCCTGCTCTGCACTGAGTTAATTCCAACTCGTTATGAGATTGACATCAACAGTTCCGTCCTGCATGTCCTGGGCTGTCAGTTGGATGAACTAGTTGACCCAGCCATCTCTAATGTCTATGATCCTCTTGTTTACCCACCTAATTCGATCACTGGAAATCCTGGTCTTCGTTCCTGCCTGAGAACTTGTTACTTTGATCTGGAGAATCACTCTTTGTGAATTCAGTGTATTTATTTGTCACAGCTGGAATCTGTGTGGTTGGAGCCCTGGATGACCCCAGCCACACCAGCTGGCCAGTCAGTGATCTTCAGGCTGGGCAGGGCTGCCCATGTGCCTTCATTTAGTAAGAGGACAGCAATGTGGTGCCTATATATATGGAAAACATTTATCACAACTGGGAAAAGGCATAAGGTCCCAGAGCAGGCTGTTGTCTTTTCCAGGGTGGCTTCTTTGACTTGATTGCTATGAGGCCAGTTGTCGCCTGGTGACATATTCTGCAGGTCAGCCACAAGTTTGGAGCAGTTATGCCCCATTTCATGTTGACTACATGTTTGGAGCCATAGCTGCGATAACCCCAAGCTGTGCTCTCCCTATTCCTTCTCGACTGCACCAAACCAGGCACTGTCAGCAAGAAGCAACTCTTTGACCTGATCTGTCTGCCCAAGCAAAGCAGTGCAGAGTTGAGCACCAGCAGAGAGATGATGAGTCCAGTAAAAACACGACCAACTGATGGATGCAAGAAGCCAACTGACCCTCCCTGACAGCCTTGGTCAAATAGCAACCAGGCAGGCACCGTTCAGCTCCAGAGAGCTTTCTCTTGGGACTCCTGGCTGCAGGCCTGGTGGGAAGCAGAGGAGTTTCCTCTGGATCTTAAGGTCTTCTACATTGCAGACTTTTCTGACTTAAGAATATTTATCAGTCATTTGGGAAATTTATATCATTTCTGGAAATAAAAAATGCTTCTTATTAAGCAAAGAAGGGCACACAGTCTCCTGAATAAATTCTCCAGCCTCAAGCTGTTGCCACCGTGCTTGAAGTGCCAGCATTTTCTGTGGAATGCTGGATCCATGTCTGCTCCAGGCAGAAAAGGCCCAAAAGGATAAATAATGACCCTGAAGTCACTAGCTGCAATCATCTGCATCCCATACGCCTGTCTTGCAGGTATTTAACTTTTGTGAAATCGAACACAATTCCAAGCAGACAAATTAATTTCAGATAGTTGTCTTGCCTGAATAAAGCCCATGGCAACATACCAAAGAGCTTCTAATTTTGTACCTAATATTTTAGAGTACTTCTGATTACCCAGTGCCCTTTTGCTTCATCTTAAAGTGCAATGTTTTAACGATCACTTTTACACAGTATTCTGAATGTGACATCAGTAGCTCCAGCAACAGGCTGTGTGCCTTCTGTTTCAGTCTGACCTCAGGAGAAAAGGAGCAAAAAGTTTTTCAGGAGCCATCGTCATTTTACAGATTTAGATTATTTCCTCCTTTTACATACAGAATGGCTTTCTGAATTATTTCTCACTATTTTGTGGTAAATTCTGTCTTGGTATTTATGTAGCAGCTTGACTGCTAAACTTCAGCCAAGAGAGAGGTGAAATCCACATTAAGTAAACTGAAAGGTGGAAGGCAAAATTAATGCAGAACTGATGTGACTCATTCTGTGTCCATGCTGAAGTCAGAAATGGGAAACAAACTGGATCTTGAAGAGAACATTTTATCACATGGAGAAAGCTTTCTTTTTTGTTTTCTTTTTTTTTCTTTTTCTTTCTTTCTTTCTTCCTTTTTTTTTTTTTTTGTTTTGGCATGTTCATTCTTAACTTTCTTTTCTCCAGTAGGAACTGCTGAGCTTATATTAAACAATACCCTTCTCTGATTCATCCAAACTCCTCTTCAGAATTCCTTCGCTCTATTGCCATTGACTAAAATATTAAAAAGGAAAGTACTCTGATGGACCAAAAAGGTGTATGTTGATTCTGGTACCTGTGCCAAAGCTTTCTTCCTCACACGTAGGTAGTGGAAGGCACTTATTTTACTGAGAGTTAGATGCTTGTATGCCTTTGAGAATCTGAGCTTTATTGGGAAGTTATGTAAACCTACTATTTTTTTTTTATCCTTTCTTATTATGATCCATTTAATTCAGATGGTAAGTGTGTTGAGGAAGGACCCAACCTTTCTTTCTAAGCATTGTGATGCTTAATGAAAAATTGCCCTAAATAATTAGTCCAGGTCATTGTGTGTGGTACTGCCTTGCTGACTGGCTGAAAAGAGGGAGGCTAAGAAATGACGGAGAAGAGTCTTTGTGCACAATTTTTCTTTCCCACAATAGACTGGGAAACAGACATCAACTTGTTTATATTGACAGAATCTGAATATTGGCTTGTTTTATGTGTACAAGAACTTCTCATTCTGTCTGATATCCTAGTCTTTCCCTTAGGAGCTGTGAACGTTACATAACTATTGAGCAAGACTCTACACACCGTGTTAAATTTTCAAAACTTGCAAGGAAGGATGTGTTACCTGTCAGAGAGATGTCACTTTGTCTGACTGCTGAGTGCTTTGAAATAGGCCCTACTCCCCTTTGCACATATTCACTGTGAAATGGTTTCACAGGATGAGGTGATTTATTCCAGCTGACAAAACTTCTGAAGTAAATGAAAAAAAAATATTCTCTCCAGTGGATTTATTAAGACACAGTTAAATAATGGCCCTTCAAATGAGACCTGGGCTATATCTACGTGGGCGCATCTAGCACTGTGTGTGCTCAGGTACCAAATCTGTCATAGCTGCATTAGCTATGGGATGATATGGGCCTACCCCACTGCAGGCTAAATCAGTCCTAATGGACTTCCACTCAACGAGTTTCTTTTGTATTCAGTGGCTATGCAAATTTTTGTATAGCAGAATGACGCATTCAGTATTCTACAGCCTTTCTCCCTCTTCTCTCAATTTAAATGACTGTTTTTATTGTGGTTCTAAATAACTAATACTCCATAGTGGATCTTACATTTACAGACTAGTTGCAAAATCCTTTCTCTATTTTACAGGCAGAAAAATGAAGCATAGAAAATGGTGATTGAGTTCCAGATTCTGGATCTGTGTTTGTATAACTTTATCCTGTTCTTGACTTCATTCCATCATCAAGCTGAAGCCATGGGTGACAACATATTTCTTTCCATGGAAACTGGAACAGAAGAATTACTATGACAAAGCGTTCAGCAGTTTTGGAACCCTACTGACATGGAAAACTGATCTGAGTTTGGGAGACAGATGAGTTTCTTTTGAGAATCAGTGTCACCATTAACTGCCAGTGACAGACAAACAGCATCTTCCAAACAAAACATTAAGAGTTAGAAGTACTTAGAGTATGCAAACCTCTCTGTCTTTTCCCTTACCTAATCTCAGTTGTTTCTTGTAAACAATTGTAAACTCTTGTAAACTCTGTCCTGCTGCTATTGGGTGCTCTATCACTTTGTATCCCTTCGAGATGCTTAGGCAATGGCCAGGTACAGAACCCCACCAAGGTTTAGTATCTTCCCCTGGTCTTACAAGTAGTCTGAGAAAAGCATCAGTGTGTGGGGCTTTTCCCAAGGATCAGTTGCTAGTCAAATGGTAGGTTATATGGAGACAATTGCATTCAGTTCAAGATGTTCACAAGTAAAAAAAATGTTGTAGAGGTATTGTCATCGTCATCATCATCATCATCATCATCATCATCATCATCATCATCATGGCTTGGCTTCGTGAACGAAGATTTGGGAAGGGTTTCCCCCACACTTACTGCGAGCACTCTGATGGTTGTTACAGGGCTTTGCAAATGTGAGTGCACTCTTCGGGTCTGCGCGGTGGATTTTTCAGGTGAGGCGCAGCGTGTGCGGAACTGGCTCCACCCTTTACATCTGAGGTTCATCTGCCAGGGCCTAGCGAGCTTGGACGGTGACAGCGAAGTCCTCGGGTCATAGGTTTGGTTAGAGTGTCCTTCTCTGAGATGATGGATGCCTTACAAGGCTAAATGAACTCCATCTGCCCGGGTTTGGAGTCAGAGTTGTCCTTCTCCTAGGATGGTTGCCCGAAGGCTAGTGAGCCCATCTTGCCTGTGGACACACTTTGTCTGACCCTTCAGCTGAAACCTGTCTGGCTTGGGAGACCCCACCGGAGGCGCATGCCACCACCAGCACAGCTCTCAACCTCACAAGGGCACGCAAGCTCTTTCCCCACAACAACGGGGTGCCTGTGAAAGAAAGAGGTATTGTAGAGACCTGAAAAATTACAAGATTCTGGAAGAACAAACCTGGATTCCAGTAGGAAAGTAAAGGAACTTGCCCAGTTGTACTGCTGACCTACCTGTTACATCTAGATCTCCAAATGCAGACCCCATAGAGATGTCTCTGCACACTTTCCTCTGGGTTTAGAAGCTGGGCTGCAAAGATGTGGCTAGATTTCTGTGAGCTTGTTATGTTACCTCCATCAAGCACGAATGCCATGCAGGTACTCATAATGGTTATTGGTTAGGGGGTATGTACACTGTGCCGTTTTGCATGGTGTAAATATTTCTTCAGACTTGTCGATGTATTGAAGAGAAGGCTGAGAGATGACCTTAATATCACATTATGGTTACTTACATGAAGGCTACATATGTCAAAAGGTAAATGCTTTCAGTGTTTTGTTAAACATACATAGCAGTGTCATAAGAGATTGCATAAAGGTGGCTTAGATCCAAGAGAGAGCTCTGAAGATAAAAACATTTACTCCTGAAATAAGATATGTGTCCCATTGGCAGAACTGATTAGACCTTTGGATGGTTTAGCAAGGCAGGCGATAAATTTGCCAACTTTTACAACAATCTTTAAAATATTTTTAATTTTTTATTTTAGGAAGGCAGTTCAGACCAGCAGTGGGAAAACCTCCTACAACGTGGATAGGCCGGGGTCAGATGATCACTGTAACATGGGCCGTCATTTCTACTGTAAAGAGAATCCCAGAAAATTAACCTTGTGCAGTTTTGTTGCCTTATTGATTGTCTCTGCAGTCCATAAACGATTAAGTATATATTGGCAAGTCTTGCTCTGCACTGAAACTAAGCAAGCTCAGAATATATATTTTTATGTTTATATCTGTACTTGTTTATAGCACATTATAAAATGGAGCTAATCTCATCAGCTTATCTTACATGAAGAAGTACTGAAGTTCCAGACACAAATCTTCATAACTGGTATTTGTCTAGCAAATTTTAAAAGCAGACATACAAAAGTGCAAAGTGCATAAATCAACTCTGACAAGCCCAAAGACAGACTCCTAAATTTTTTTAAAAATACTTTACAAGCTCAAAGGTCATGCAAAGGTTGCATTAAACCAGTTAACATAAGTGCTCAAGCCTCCTGAGAGACTTATTCATAAATTAATGTGATCCAGAAAAATCCTTTGATCAAATAAACATTAGCTAAAACAAATACATACATGTTGGTTTTTGATGCAATACAAATGAAAGAAGAAATGTTTTAGCTAACTCTATCTTTTCTGACCTAAATTGGTGAATCAGAAAAATCTGCAAAAGTTGGGAAGACTAAACCAGGTTTTACCCTATATGGAGCAGGTAATGATTCAATAGTTTCCCTAGCACTCCTTCCAGGACCCCTGTTGGTTTTATTTTCCAGCCACATTCCTTTATTATTTCTTTTGGTCTATATTCACAGAATCACAGAATCATCTGGTTGGAAGAGACCTTTAAGATCACCGAGTCCAACAGTTCACCCTGTACTGCCAGGGTCCCTAAACCATGTCCCTCAGCACCACATCTACAGTCTTTTAAACACTTCCAGTGATGGGGACTCCACCACCTCCCTGGGCAGCCTGTTCCAGTGCTTAATGACCCTCTGTGTAAAGAAATTTTTCCTGATATCGAACCTAAATTTCCCCTGACGCAACTTAAGGCCATTTCCTCTCATCCTGTCGTTCATAACATGGGAGGAAAGACCAACCCCCACATCCCTACAACCTCCTTTCAGGTAGTTGTAGAGAGCAATAAGGTCTTCCCTCAGCCTCCTCTTCCCCAGACTAAACAAGCCCAGTTCCCTCAGCCTCTCCTCATAAGAGAGGTTCACTAAACTCCTCACCAGCTTCATTGCCCTTCTCTGAACCCAGGCCAGCACCTCAACATCCTTCTTGAACTGGGAGGCCCAAAACTGGACTCAAGGTACTCAAGGTGTGGCCTCTCCAGTGCTGAGTACAGGGGGACAATCACTTCCCTCCTCCTGCTGGCCACACTACTGCTGATACATGCCAGGATGCTGTTGGCCTTCTTGGTCACCTGGGCTCACTGCTGGCTCATATTCCGCTGGTTGTCAACAAACACCCCCAGGTCCTTTTCCGCTGGGCAGCTTTCCAGCCACTCCTCCCCAAGCCTGTAATGTTGCAGGGGGTTGTTGTGGCCCAAGTGCAGGACCCGGCACTTGGTCTTGTTGAATTTCATACGATTGGCCTCAGCCCATTGATCCAGCCTGTCCAGATCCCCCTGTAGAACCTTTCGACCTTCAAGCAGATCAGCACTAACTCCCAACTTAGTGTCATCTGTGAACTTGCTGACGGTGCACTCAGTCCCCTCATCCAGATCATTGATAAAGATGTTAAAGAGGACAGGCCCCAGTACTGAGTCCTGAGGGACACCACTGGTGACCAGCTGCCAGCTGGAGGTAACTGCATTCACCAGCACTCTCTGGGCCTGGCCATCCAGCCAGTTTTTTATCCAGTCAAGTGTACACCCATCCAGGCCATAGGCAGCCAGGTTCTACAGAAGAATGCTATGAAAAATGGTGTCAAAGGCCTTACTAAAGTCCAGGAAAACAACATCCGCAGTCCTTCCGTCATGCACTAAATGGGTCACCTTGTCATAGAAGGAGATCAGGTTGGTCAAACAAGACCATAAATACATGTTGACTGGTCCTGATCACCTGACTATCCTGTACATGCTGCATGATGACACTCAGGATGATCTGCTCCATGACTTCCCTGGCACTGAGGTCAGTCCGAAGGGCCTGTAGTTCCCTGGGTCCTCCTTCTGACCTTTCTTGTAGGTAGGAGCCACATTTACCCATCTCCAGTCAAATGAGACTTTCCCCATCAGCCAGGACTGTTGGTAAATGATGGAAAGGGGCTTGGTGATCACTTCTGCAAGCTCCCTCAGAATTCTTGGGTGGATCTCATCTGGCCCTATAGGCTTCTGCGCATTTAAGCTGTGCAGCAGTTCTCTTAACAAAGTCCCTGACTGTATTCATACCAGATAATACTGATAATTCCGTCTCATCAAAGAGGTTTTGAACTCGTAGTGTTTGGGGTTCGGTTTTTGGTTTGTTTTGTTTTTTTCCTGAACGGGAAAGATGCAATAATCTCTGAATCGGTCAACATTGACCATTGTTGTGCAAACTTTGCTGTCCTTATGCATTTTGTGAAGTCTCTCACTGAATGGACTTCTGTGAATCTTGTTGTTGCACCAGAATCACCAGAAAATTTTGAGGTATATCGAACTGAAAGCCCTCCACTTGAGTCCTCCACCTTTCAAGCTGACATTTGTTTGACCTCAATATTTCTTATTTTCTGTAGAATTGAAGGAATTATAGCTTCCAAAACTCTTTCAAAAATCAGCAAGTTTTCTGTGTTGTTCTCTGCCCAGAATCTGCAATCAGGCCATCGCCTAGAATATATTAATAAAAAATGTAAAAAAATTCTAAGCTCAAGATTGCTCCTTTTGAAAGTTGAGGAAAATTCCAGAAGCACAATAGCTGATGTTTTAAAACACCCTCTGGACTACTACAACACCTTTTCACTGAATCACACACAGACAGTCCAATGAGAAAAAAGTCTGTGTTTATTCTGGCAGGAATCCTGGTCACTGTCAAGGGAAACACTGTCTTCAAAATATGACGTTTTAGATGAATATTCCCAAAAGACTGCCTCTCAGTTTTGACATCACTATGGATTCAGAAATGAAGTAATTAAAAAACTAACTCAGGTATCACAGAGACTCACATAGTGCTGACAGCTTTTTCAGTACTCCATCAGGATTCTTGCCCTGTATCGAGTTGTACTGCAGCATTTTGTTCAGAGGCAAGAGTGGTGTAATCTGCACAGGGAAAGCACACATGGGTTTATGAGATGTGCAGAATACAGAGCAACAGAGGATGAGGGAGTTTATTTCTTTAGCCCATCCCTCGTTTGCCGTGATTTTGCAGGAACTCACTGGAGGGATACATGGTTAATGCCATGGGGAACATACAGGGCAGCTGAGGAGAAGTGTTCCTTATAGACAGGTGGCTGAGAACTATTTTCCTCCCAGTCCCAGACTTTAAAACAGTGTATTATACAAAGAATAACCAAACAAGGGCTGGAGATAGGTGATAGAGGGGCTGGACAGGAAGAAGGGAGATCAGCAGGATACCTGGATGCCAGCATGCTGACGTCCAAAGGCCCATCTGGTATCTATACAGACGAGTGAAGGGGGATGCCTGATAATCAGGGCTGTGAGACACACTCAGAGTAGGAAAGAGGTTCTGAGTAGGGATAGGGAACACAGAAGAATCACTTATGGGTGGAAAAAAGTGGTGGCCAGGGACTTGTCTATCAGGAAAAGGTTTAGCAGAACAGTCTTCATGATGCAGAGTCTCTTCGCTGTCCAAGGAAAGGAGGAAGAGAACAGCAACAAGCCCAGCCTCACTCCTGCTGTTGTTATTATTATTATTAAAATTTTGATAGATAATACATAAATCTCTGAAGCCATGACTATGTACTTAGAGTAGCATTACATCTCTCAGACACGGGGGCATTACATTTCCATTGCTGCTTTTTCCAGTGCCGTCTTCCTCAGAGATAGTTGCTGGTTGGCAGACCAACAGGATCTCCACATCTGTTTTCTCCCATCACCTGTGACTTGGTGATCCAGCAAGACTGAGAAATGTCTGATCTCATAAATATAGGTCTTATCCTGCAATCATTAGTCATGCTGAAATATATCACACTTCACCAGTAGCATCTTGAAATCAGCAGATCATGAAACAACTCAGCACAGATGCTTGCTCTGTGGATTGCTGCACTGTGCCACTATCACTGACAGGCTCCTGTAGCCAAGTATTGCAGAATTTACTTGCAAAACTTTAAAACATATATTTTAATACCTTCTTCTCTAATTCAGCATCCAATATCTCCTGTGGCACATAACATTAGTAAAAGAGAAGTATACATCTCCAAAACATAGTAAGAAAGCAATGTTAGGGATTTCTCACAAAACACGACCTTGCCTGTGATGAAAATGAACTGCAATAGATTGGCCATGTAACCTTAATCCAAGTAAAAAGTGGTTTTCGTGACTTGGACTTAATCTGTGATAAAGCTGATTTGCTGGTGGCACGCTTTGGTATCCTACCATTCAAATATTTTCTTTAAAGCTTGATGAAGGTCCAGTTTGGAAAGCCAAAGGGGAAAATATTATATTAATGACCCAATACAATATGAAACTAAACTTTTATTGTAAGTATTTTATCCTTTTTGTATGAGAAAAGGTGGAAAATATTCTCTGTGAGGAAAATGGAATCCCACAGCGGTTAGGTCTTGGTACTTCATCCTTCCCTCTTTTCCCTCCTATAAACTGTTTATCTAATTTCTTGGAAACACTAGGATGATCTTGCATGCTAGTGCCCTAGCAGAGTCCCAGTGCAGAAGCCTGTATGCCTCTGCTTCTAATACACAGAAAAGGCAGCTGTTTGGAAAAAAAAGAAAGAAATGTTTTGTATTTCTTTCGAAAATCGTTTTCCTTGCTGTCTGCAAGCTTCTTCTTGATTTCAATTTGTATCACCTTTGAAAATGGGCTATGTTACTATGCAATGCCACATCTTCGTAGTTTTTTCCCCCAGACTTAGTGACACCTCCTAACAAGACAGTATGTTATTTGGTAAAGAAATAGGAGGAAAATAGAATTGCTGAAGGAATTGATTGGAGAGTTTGAAAACACTTCCTTCTTTGTTTCTCTGTTCTAGCAATCGACTCTGTATTTTATACCTGAATCATCTTTCTTCTTAATTTGGCCATTTTCCCATTTTCTGATCTGTTTTGTGCACGGCGATAGCACTTGGTTTGGATCCAGGCTCAGCCTTGGTACAAAGATGTATCTATGATGCATAAAATAATATAGGTTGTATGTTGCCATGGTGACTTTTTCACCAGGTTCAGGCTACTTTCAGGAGGACAAGTGATGCTCAGACTAAAGTGAGGCCTAAACCAAACTGCCAAGTTGAATAACTGGACTGGTTTTGATAAACAAGCTCCTAACAGATCTGATTTTATGTCAGTGAGACACAGTGGTTTCCACCTGCTATTAGAGTCCTGAACCAGGATCTCTTTTATGATTGAATTACAGCTACCGCACAAAAAGCTCTCTCCCTCGCCATGCCCCGTGCTTTCTAAATGTTCTTTGTCTCATTTTCTTTCTCAAGTTTTCAGATACCCATGGTCTTTTCAGGTGACCGTGCCCCCATCTGCTTGTGTCTTCAACAACACTGAAAATGGGTTCATTCACTTAAATTACAGAAAAAGTAAAGAAACAAATTTTATATACTTCTAATGTATTTGACATGGATTTTTCCCCCTTTTCCGTTTAAAAGCAGAATCAGAAGTGGCAGAAATCTCAAAGAAGTGTTGTCTTTGTGAAATTTCCAATGTCTTTCTCTCTTTCTCAAGAAAGTAAAGAAGCAGAAAGATTGGATAATCTTTCAGATGTTGCTTGATGGTTGCTTGAATCAAATCCAATCCCCAAACCTTTCAAGGCTTCTTTGCTGCAAATGCGTATTGACAAACAGACAGCCAAATGCCTCAGAAATAGGCTCTGGTAATGGACATTATTGAATAATGCTACCAGAAGAGTGCTGAAATGGAGGGCCAAAATAATTATTATTATCAGACTGAAATTTATAATCTGTTTTGTAATCAAAATTACTCTACAAGCAAAGCCTTTTCCTTCATTCTGGTGTCAAATCCTATTAGTACTGAACTTCTCTTCCAGGTCTAAGAAAAACAGTACTTTTTATAGCAGTTCAAAGGTTTAGAGCTCTTGTTTATTAATAACTTCAAAATCTTTTTTCCTTGCTGCTATAGGACTCTTTTCCCTTTTCCACTGACCTGTATGTATTCCTTTTTCCCCTTCAGGCTCTCTCTTGAAAAAGCCCAGGGTGTTAGGGCTGAGCAGTGTAATTCTTGGAGACCTTCCTCCTGGCATGCCCTCTGTTTTCCAGCTCTGGACCAGGCCTTGCTCTGTCTGGTCATGGTACCCCTTCATTTATCCTTGGACACAAACTTTGTAATCATAGCCAGATTTGTGGACTCAGATTCTGCTGTAATTATACAACATGTCACAGGGTTATACTTGTCTGACTAGTTGAGTAATCTGTTTTGGAGACGGAGTAATCTCTAATGGTAAAAGGAGGAAAGTTTAGTGTAAGAGATAACATTAACCCCACACCACTCAAAACACACCCACAGGACATGACAAGACAACATCATGTTCGTTCTTTTCACCCAGGCTGGTCAAAATATATTTTAAAAGAGGCCAGCAAAGAAAATGTAGAATGCCAAATCCCAACATGTGCAAGCACATTCATTTTGGCCTTGGAAGGGTTCTTCAATGCCTGATTCTTCCCAAACTATTCTCTACCATGACAAGTGGTTGAGAAGCATTGCTTCCTGAATTCCAAAATAAACTATTCTTCACCTTGAGAAAAAAAACAAAAGTGGGATTTTGTCTGAGAATGAGTTTTGTAAAAAGAGGGGATTATTCTGCCCTTTCCTAGTCAGACTCTCTGCAAGCAAACCTTCCAGTCAGTGTGTTTAACAAAACTGTTTTGAGGACATGGTTTTTACTTCCTGTGACCAGAGTCTGCTTGAAAGAATATGGCAGGAAGTAGAAGAGAATAAAATTCTCTGTTTGTCACATTTTGAAGAACTCACGTGAAAAATATAGTGTATTCCCTGTTGCACAGAATTTCAGAAATCCAAATTGTCATGGTGATCCATGGCAGTGTGATTTTCCTTCAACATCTCCCATTTCAGAGATACCCTGACCTCTATGCAGTAAATACCAAGTGACCCCTGCCATGGAATGTTATTAAACCACTGTCACATTTACTATCGAACTTTCTTAAATCTCTGGTTTATATCAATTAACATATTGTTCTCTCTTATGAGTGGAGTGTGTCGCTCCATCCACGACAAGGACACAGTAGTAAACTGAGATGTTGTTATCTTCCCTATACCTAAGATGGTTTCTGAGGTTTTCTGGAGATGTTTTTTTGCAAGAGTATCTTTCTTAATAGATTTTCTGGGAAAGGTAAAATCAGAACTAAAGGTTCAAAATCGTACTGAAGACAGCAAGACCAGGTTCCTAACACTTTGTCGGGGATATCAACTCATTAAAGGATTCATATTCCCCAGATACATTCCTATCACATATATGCCCAACTTTTTTCTGCTCCCATTTCTTTCAGGAGGCAGATGGAGAAGCTGTTTTGATAACTGGTAATTATCAATGCAATGAAATAAGCTTCCAAAATACCATGAGGTTTCTGTGGTTGGGATAAGGTACAAGTCTTTAAGTGAAATGAAAAAAACTCTAAAATTACACACTGAGAAATCAATAAATTTTTTCAGTTTGCTTGGAAAATCATCTTGCAAAAGAATATTCATTGTTCAAGTTCCATGACCACAGCTGAAAGACGTAAACTGAAAAGTAGTGCTATAAAGTCATAAATCTTCATAGAAATCACAGATCTGTCATGCCGTTATTGCTGCTCTTTGGCAAATCATGCAGTCATTTTCCATTCATTTAGAATTCAGTCAAATAGGATCAATTCAGGTTTTGCTTGTCTGTATCCTCTGATGTAATGACATCTAATGAAGCTGCAAAGTATAAAACCCAACTTCAGCCAGCAAGACCATTATAATGCTCTTTCTTCTCTTTTGACCTTTAAGATCAAAATGTAAGGCAACAAGTGCTGCCTGCAACTAGCCCTTCCAGCAGCCTGTTGTATACAAACACAGATGATGGATCTGTTGCTATGAATCATCTATGTAATGTTATCTAAGCAAACAAGTGATTTCAAATGAGAAAACTTCATTACAGAAGCACTAAAATGGAAATGGCATTTTCTTGTCCCGTTCAGTTCAGCACTGTAAGTCAGAGCATCTTCACAGTGACCTGCTGTGTGTATTTGTGCCAGATTAAAATGCTCCACTGCCATTGTTTGTGGTTTTCTGCAGCTTTGTTTATCAGTACACTTTAACCTCATCAACTGGATATGCAAAGAAATTAAAAATTACTTTAGCAAGCAATACTGCAGGAGGCATTTTCCATAAAATTGAAAGAGATGTGTTTGCAAATATTTCTCCCGTCATAAAAAAGAAGTAACAATAACCTCATATCAACCCGAGAATGCAAGCTTCATCAGTAATCCTAACATCACTTCCAAGGGAAAATCCCAATTATTTTGAAAAGAAGGGCATAACTTTCACTTTGATAGACATTTGATAGGCATTTGATAGACAGAAGTCTACCACTAGCACTTACATTTATACAAGGAACCTGTTTAAAAGCTTGCCTAGAGCAGGGGAAAAGGAATGGGAAATTGTGGCAGGTGAACAGGAGAAACTGCTTGAGAACAGTTTATTTTGTTACAACTTGTCGCGGTTTGAGAAGGGGGGCAT
>NW_010414627.1:0-7895 GCF_000710305.1 Buceros rhinoceros silvestris
GATGCTTCCACTCTTGATGAGTCATCCACCTTGGGGGCCTTGCTGAGGCAACATGTCCGCTGCATCGAGCAAGAACCTGTTGCTATTGTCCCCCATCATTCTGGTCGTTGTGTTCACCCCAGTGAAGGTGGGACACGGAGCCTTCAGTCTCTTGTGGTTCAGTAGTTAGCTGGGCCTGTCCCAGGGAAGGCAGGATGTCATCACAGTAATCAATCTCCCTCTCACTCTCCCTGATGCTCCTCAGTCTGCCCAGATCCTCCCGGAGCTCTGTCACCAGTTGGAGGAGTTCCTCTGCTTGGGCACACCTCCCACATGGGTGGTCACCACTGCCATCCTGTACTGGTGTCACAGCAGGGCACACCCTGCAGCCTGGTGCCTGGGTGGCTGTGTGTCTCTACTGTAGGTCTGTCTGTACAGCTGCGTCAGTAACGGTGGGGGCCGCCCTTAGAGAGGCTGTGCTCTTAGAGAGTCTGTGGGTCTCTGCCGAGTGGACACCATTCCTCACTGATCTGAGCAAGCAGCGCTTCAGCGCCCTTTCGATGCACCTGTTCACGCAAACTGCCGCCCCAAGCCCTGTTTGCCCATCCTGGTCGCAGTGCTCCCTAGGGGTTTCTTTAATTTTTCCGGGTGCAGTCACTGTCACCCGCTCTCGCGAGAGCTGCCGGCTCTGGGCAGTCTCTCTGCACCCACGAGGCTCCCCCTTCAAAGGAAAGTCACAGAACTCCCATTAACTTACCAAGATCTTAGCAAGTCGCTCCCTTCTCAAGCTGTGTGGCTCCGGGCAGTTCCTCTCTGTCCTTGCATGTAGTAACTGATGGACTAATTACTCACAGACTTCTTTTCCATGATTTCTTTTCTAGAATGTGAAAGGGCTTCATGATCTGACACATATCTTATGAGGAGCCACTGCATTACTAATCATTTACGTAATTCCTGATTTTTTATTTTTGCTCAGATTAAATTCAGTGCCTTAAATGTGTATGCATCTTTATTTATTCAAATAAACTGAAACTTTCAAATTTTCTTGCAATAAGCTTATAGCTAAAGCTAAATTTGATAATTAATTGCTTGTTAGACGTTCTTTTCATAATAGCCATTATGTTATAAACTGTTAGCAGAAATATCTCTGATCTAGAACTGCTTAGAGAATGCAATTCCTGGGATGGGGTGGAGAAGACTTGGCAAAAATTAGTACTGAATTTGTTTTTTTTCTGAAACCATTCTAAACTGATTTAAATATCCTGGTAAAGTCAAGTAGCCCTTACAGTCCAGTATCCCAGATTGTGATACCGACTGATGTAAAAAGCTTTATGGTCGTATGCGAGAATATCTAAATTATCTTGTAATGTAGATATCTAGGGTAAATTAGCCCCATTAAGACCCTGTCTTGAGCTACAGTAACTGAAAGCTGGCATAAGACTTGAATAATTTATTTATGTTCCCCTCCCAACACTTCGTTCTAGTAAATTTTTTTTTTTTTGGAAGTGCATGTCCAATCCCTTTCCAAATCTTCTTATGTTTCCATCTCACGTATAGTGCTTTAATTGCTTTAATTTCCCTTCGGTTTTTTTTCTGTCTTTTTCTTTTAGAAGACATGAATAGAATGCTCTGCATGTTACTGTTTCTATACTGCACTTCCTTACTTTGTTGTGTGCCCTCTTCTCCTTTCTAAGATTAAAAAAAAAACCCTAGGTTTTTCAGTTTCTTTTCTTATGAGGCTTTTTTCATCCCCTTAATCATCATTGCTATCTGTCTTCACCCTTTACCTCGTATTCCTCCATAAATTGATTGGCAATTTTCTATCAGCTTCTGTAATGAACAAGAGTTTTAGTTACATATACAATACCTCAGCAAAAGGCAACAATAATTATGGAAAATGTATCTTCCATGCAAGGTCAATTTTAACTGATGCTTCTATTTAGAATAATCAACTCTGCCTCTGTATAAATAAATGGAGGATAGTGAGCATGCAGAAACGAAGCACAACTATCATGTAAATAGTTTAGGACCTCATACTGCACAACTGTGGCATACATTTATTTTTAATTGAAGTTAATGGCACTGAGATCATTCAGTGACACTTTAAAGTGTGAGGGCCTTATTCCAGATTAATCTATATTAACACTTTATTTTTGTTTTAGCTTTAATATTAAATAATTTCAAAGAAAGAACTAGTAATCATAACAACTACAGTTTGCCAGTTTCAACTGTTTTATTCCTGTATGCAATTTAATAGCTTTGGCATTAAAAGTGGTTGAGCACATTTGATTTAATGCTCGCTTCTCATCTATCTGTGCAGTGAGAACAAGAACTAGTTTTGAACTGGTACTTCAACTGTACAACTCCAAACTCTTTGCTGGAATTTCAATACTGGCAATTACTACTACAAAAATGTTTGAAATGATGAAGAAACAACTAGAATCAGAGTATGAGAAACTCAAGAAAAAGACCAGAATATGCTACAAAATATAATAGCTATTATGATCAGTGATATAGATTGATCTTTATTAAAATCAAAGTTTTTGTTAACACACAGGGAGTAACTTCGAACTGTAGCTATATAGAATACTTTTTTAGTAATGACACTATATTTGAAACAAAAAAAAATTTAGAGTTCGAAGTGGCTACTTTTAAAAAGTCAAACTGCACACAGATGAAATAACCACACGCTAGTTAGAATCAGGGAACAAGGAAAATTAAGGAACCAAGACAAAAATATTTGCAAGTGCTACATTAGCTGTTTACAAACATGTTATGAGACGGTTTAGAATAAATTATAGATAGAAATGTAATCAATGTTCAAAGAAGTTTGCCATGCATGTGTGTGTGCATGTAATATATGTAAACATAATTTAGATATAGTAAATATTTAATAGCCTAGATATTGTGCATTTACTCTGAAATATATAAATATAATAAAATCCTAAACAGAAAAGAGTGAACAAATATTAGTATTAAACAAGGTAGTGAAAAACTATTAGATATAAGAATGTAACTTTAAAAAAAGTAATGTACAAATGCTGTTTGTTGTTATACATAAAAATATAATAAAGAAGAAAGGATAAAAATTAATTCAAGCTTTTGCAAATACACCAAACCCAGGAAGTGTTCCAGAGAGTTTGAGAAGTCAGATAGTGATAAAAGTATAAAAAGGCAAAGTAGAAATATAAAAGCAGTATAAGCTCCTTAAAGAGTGTGAATTTTCTGTAGTGCTCAACAAATAGGTTCCAGTTCTCAGCTTATCCTTCAGCACTGTGGGTATTAAAAATAAATGGTAGCTATGTTGGATTACTGTTGTCAAAACTAGAACAAGTTTTAAATTTACTTTTTTTCAAATTACATCTTCTAATAATGGTTACAGTTACTGGGATAAGATAATAGGAAGTAAATAATGGATAAGAAATAGAATACCTCAGAAACAGTTAACGTAAAAATCTTCAAAAACTGAGTACTTGTCTGTGAATCAATTTTGTAGTCAGAATTAAATCAACTCTAGTGTGAAATAGAGAAAAAAAGTAAATATTTTCCTTGTTTTAAGACACACTTTTATCCTATAACACTGACCAAAGAACTTTACACTGGTGAAGAGATAATTTGTAAACCAGAATGATTTACTTTTAAGTACTCAATAGAAAATTAACTTTGTGACCTTAAAGTCGTGACATGCTTGACTTCCGTGAAAAGAAAGACACAGAACATTGTGCATTCTTCCAACTGTCTTCTGATTTAAAGTATCTGATGGCTGATAGACTAAAGAAAATTTAAATAGATAATTAAAGCAGTTAATTTTTTTTACCAGTTAATTGACTGGAATAATTACTACACTCAGCTTTCTTTTGCAGAGTCTTTTCTATACGTTCTTTAATCACATGGTTGTATTCAGCTGGCTACGATTACCTAAAAGGCAGTTCATAAAATTACAGTACAGTTAATTAGAGATGGAAGGTAATCTTGCTAAGCTCAGCCTAAGGATAGTCTTTGATTTTAAAGGGCTGACTTATCTGAATTTGACAATGACATTATTTGAATTTATGTTGACTTTTGTCAATCTGTTTAAATGTGTAGCTCATACTTACAGTTGCACCAACTTGTTAAAATAGATTCGCTAAGATGATACATAAACTCATTCTAACAGTAATGAGCTGTTAGTTAGTGACACGGAAGATGTAAGAATCTGAGGTGAATGTGTAGTTTCTTTCTGTACTTGTCTGAGTGATAATTCCTGAAGCAAGCTTCTTGGCTCAGAAGTTAAAGTCTTCTTTGCTGTTTATACCTTTATTTCATTAGAGAAAAGCTCAACGTCTTTTAAATTTTTGTTTCCTCTATCTTTTTTTGGTTTTATTGGTTTATCATTTTGCTGATCTGAAATTCTAAAAGCTAAAAGAACATAAGAATAATTGTGTGTCACAGGAGGACTTCTGGGTAGGGCAGAAGTGAGAACCAAAGCACTCAGTTTTAAAATTTAAAAAAAAAAAATTTTTTTTTTAATTTTAAAATTTGTTTACTAGGAAAGATGGCTATGGAGGGTAGATTGTGATTTATTTTCTAAAACTTCTATCGTATGACACTTGCACTGTAGTTATCACACAGACCAGGGTCCTAGCCCCTCTGGTCCAGTGTTGACCAGCACCATGGACCCAGAAAACAGAATATTTGCTCTAACTGCTTAGTGTGCCAAAGTCCTGGCTGATAGCCTGGTCTTATGCAGAGTGCTTGCACTTTTGGTTCAGCTTTCTGCAGAATCTTGGACAGGGCAACATTTTTTAAACTAAGCATTACTTTCTAAAGTAGACTGTTGGCAGAAGCTGGCAATGGCTTGGCTGATCGTGTGACAACAGGCGAGTCTTTCTGACATTCTCCATACTGAAGGGCAGTGAACGGTTTTCATAATGGTTTCTAACGTGTTCTGGTGCTCCCACTCCAAATGTGGCACAGAAGTGAGGAGTTAGCAACAGTTACGTAACAAAGCTAATCTACTGCTTAATTGCTTTTCCAGCTTGTACTGCATTAGTTTAGTGAGTCAGAACTGGGCAAATGTAGTAGAGGTCTCAAGTACCTGGGGCTTTACCCTGTGATATGCATCTACGCTACCTGGTGGTAATGACAAATAGTTAAAGATCTAAAGAGCTCTCCTGTTCTTTGTGTCTTTCTAGAAGACTTCTAGCTCATGCATGGGAGCTGCATATATGCCAACAGCCATAGGAAAACCTTCTCTGCGACGGAGATTCAGTGGCATAAACGGAAGTAGCCTTACCAGAATTTGGATAGCATCTACTATTTCAGGTCTGTGATGCAAATGATGAGAATCTCACTGTCAAAGGGCAGAGAAAGGAATACACATATGGGAGTCTAGCACTATGCTTATGTGCTCCGCTGATAGCACTGAAGTCCTATCTATCATGTATGTCTATGGATCTCATCTTTGCCCACAGGCACGTGCATTCTTATTCTGCAGTGCAGAGTCCATAAGAAAAAAAAATCTGCTAGTGTATAAGTTATTCCTCTTTTTGATTTTTCTGCTTTGCTGAGGAATTAACATGTTCCCATGTATTTTCCATATTTTTTTTCTCCTGAAGGTGTATTTACCTCTGGTTAAGTAAACCACCACAGTATTTCATCAGAAGCCTTTGCCATGAATGACAATAATACCATTTTATCTGAAAGAAGGTAAGGTAATGAGGCTATCTTACAATGAGATGATTAAAACAAATTTTAGCTCAGTGATTTGACTATCATACTGGTTGAAATTTCCTGCCTTTGGTTTTCAGGTATCTTATGATCTAGTGTTTGTCATGTCTCTCATTCAGCCAATTAAATTCATGTTGAGAACAACCGTTGTGAGGGAAGAGAGTGTCATTTTAATGAGCTCCTATTATTGTTTACATTCTTGTACACTTAGTGGAACTTCAAGAAAGTATCAGAACCTGACAGCAGAAGGAAAGTATTCTTGTTAGGGAAAACCAAGATGAAGACATTGTCTTTCTGAGATGCTGGGATTTATCTTCACAAACTGTGCATTTAGAATGTCCTTTATGTTTGGCCATAATTGCCAAATCTCTGTTATTTTTATTGACATTTTGAATGAATGTAGTGAAATCAATATGTCTCAGTGGAGGTGAATTTTTAGAAGTAAATGATGTGCACAGGGTGTGAGAATGATTGTTTTAGTCTCAATCCAATATACAACACTCAGTGAGAGTTACACCATTTCAATTATGCTATTCATTTAAAGTTACTTATTTAAATTAAGAATAATTCTAAATGAAAAATTTAAAATCAATGTCTTCTGTAAATTGTCACTGAAATTACAAATGACAAATTATTGACATATTCCATAAACAATACCATCTTTTACTTATGTAATAGCAACTCCATTGACTGAGAGTTTGGAAACTGGACCAAATTTAGAAAGAAGCAGCTGCTAGTTCTTTTATTAAACAGCCATGTTTCTGCTAACAAGAACTTTGGCAATTCATGTTTCTGCTGAATGGCTGTCTTCAACAGAGTCCTGGGTGGAAATAATTTCACATGCTATTTGAACTTTGGAGATTTCAAATTCTTTTTTTCTTTTGCATTGAAGCAAAATGAAGCTTTTCTAAACATATTCCAAGTATAAAGTAGTAAGGCTTAGAAAAAGAAGAAGGTAAAAAACCCGTGAATAGTGTAATGGTGTAGCGGGTTAAAGCTATGTGGCTGTTAAAACCAAAAGGGTTTCGTGATGACAGGGTTGTAGATGGAATGTAAACCCACCAAAACCTATGCAGAACGGAGTGTAGCAGCTTGTTATGGCTTGAATTCAAGGCTTTGTTTAGGCAAAGGAAAAACAAACACAGGTTTAACCTAAAGGGGGTGAAAACAGAAGAGTTTTAATAGTGAAAACCCATAAATCTATCATTTAAAGTTGTTACGGGTTGAGGGTCCGAGGTACCCACTCCTCAAATCACCGTAACGATTCCGTCTGCCTTATCAGAGGCAGAAGGGTTTTAAAAAGGGGAAAGAAGAAATTCACACCTTGGTTTGAACTCAGGAACTGAAACAAACTTTTAATAAACAATGAATAATTCCATTCGTCCATTTCCCAAAACAAGGAAGTTTTAGCCCAAACCGGGACATTAGTCAAACAGGACTGGAAAAGAGAGAGAGAGGGAGAGATTGATAAATACGTAAATAGGCACATACAAGTGTAATACAGTCTCCCATTTCAACCCACATCTCCTGTTTACAAACAAAGAACCCACCACGTGGTCACACCGCCGGAGGGCGGGAAGGAGTCTTTGTCCATCACCTCACAAACTTTTCAGTCCAAGAAATCTTCTCCTGGAGCAAACCTCCGTGCAGTAACGTAGTCCTTCTTCCTCTGGGGTAGCTGGGAAGAGACTTGAGTCTACCAGGAGCAAAACTCTGCCACTTCTGGCTCTCCCCATCTGTGGAGCAGGATACTGACTGGACCTTCAGGGAATGCTTATGGTTTCCCCGCATCTGTGGAGGCTCTGTGCTGAACATCTGGAAACAGTTTGTGCTTCCCATCGGTATCTGTGCCCTCCGTGCAGGATCTGGTGGCTTACAGACAGTTTTATCCCTTGCCTGGTTGAACTCAGTCCAAAGCCACCCCCACTGGTAATTGGCAGAGTGGAAAGGTCTACCTGCTTCACGGAATCCTTTTACTGCTCGTGGGGTATGGAGGTAACTGTGGATGTTCTTTTCTCTCTCTGATGAAAAATCTTCTCAGTCTTGGGGGTGGAAATTCAAAAGCGCCGTGGCTCGCCCGGGGGGAGTGTCTCAAACTCCCCTTTTTATGCGCTTATTCATGGAGGTGTGTCTTAATATCTCAACTACCAATCAGGGAGCGAAGAGAGTTGGTGCTTCTCTTTCCAAAAGTCGTGAGAACTCTTTCC
>NW_010414627.1:8211-8882 GCF_000710305.1 Buceros rhinoceros silvestris
GGGAAGAACAAAAGTTCACTCCCGGGCAGCACCACTATCAAACCATCACAGATGGAAACACGTCTTACCTGGTGTTCCTGTAGCTTGAACTGTCATAAACATGTGTAAATGCTCTAATCAAGAGCAGAAGACCATCCTGGATAGTTGTCTCTACTGGAGAGAGATTCCTGTTATAAACGTGTCAATGCATATTTGGTAACTTGGAATCTCTGTTTTCCAAATTCACAGTGATCATCATCATGGCTTGGCTTCGTGGACGAAGATTTGGGAAGGGCTTCACCCACGCTTACTGCAAGCGCGCTGATGGCTGAAAAGGCCAATGTGGGATAGGTAAGACCGGTTGCAAAGAGCACACCGGAAGGTCTCCTTGGGTGGTACAGTCAAGGCACGGTTCTTTCTGCACTGTCTTTTCTCCTCGAGACTGATTCTACACGTGCTCTCAAAGGAGACAGCAGCGTTATGTATAGTGTGTCTCCAAATCTCTGGATTGGAGGCCAGAGTGGACCACTGATGGTGGTCAATATGGCCTAGGCTGAGGTGGCACGTTTCTTTCTGCACTGTCTTTTCTCCTCGAGACTGATTCTACACGTGCTCTCAAAGGAGACAGCAGCGTTATGTATAGTGTGTCTCCAAATCTCTGGATTGGAGGCCAGAGTGGACCACTGATGGTG
>NW_010414628.1:0-2129 GCF_000710305.1 Buceros rhinoceros silvestris
GAGGTATATCGGTCCCTTGACCCTTAACAAGAGATTATCCAAGAACTTTAGTTGGGTATTAAGTAACATAATTAACATTCATCATAAATGAACTATAAACCCAGTATTATATAACATTTGTTTACTTTAATTTGTAGTGTGAATTACATTCGAATACCAGAAAATAGCTGGACCTGGCAATGAAATATTCCCTCTGCTGCACTGGTCCCCAAAATATCTTTCAAAATCAGAGCACTGGAAATCATGTGAAAATTCTGCAGGAGGATGCAAAATGCACTAATCTGTAGGTTTGATTTTCTGAAGCACTGAACTGACTGCATTGTGAACCAGTTTGTTCATTATTACATGCAGATAACTTAGTTACAAGAGTAGTCCACTGCTTTCCATGTAACTTTGTCAAGGGTTAGAGCTGGGCCAGCTCCAGACGACTGACAGAGGCCATTGCCCCCCTCCCCCCATTTGCCCCATTTCCCAAAGAGGGGAAGAGAAAGGGAGTAAGGAAGAGAGACTTCTGGACTGGAAAACTAAAACTACTTTAATAAGAATAATAACAATAAAATTAAATATATATAATACCAATACTGAACCCAACCCCCCTGATGGCAACCACATCACCATTGCCACTGATGCTGTGGGCACTGGGGAAAGCCCAGGCTGAGCTCAGCAACAAACGGGAACCAGACACAGGAGCTGGATTCTGGAACTCGATTCACTGACAGAGGCCATTGCCCCCCTCCCCCCATTTGCCCCATTTCCCAAAGAGGGGAAGAGAAAGGGAGTAAGGAAGAGAGACTTCTGGACTGGAAAACTAAAACTACTTTAATAAGAATAATAACAATAAAATTAAATATATATAATACCAATACTGAACCCAACCCCCCTGATGGCAACCACATCACCATTGCCACTGATGCTGTGGGCACTGGGGAAAGCCCAGGCTGAGCTCAGCAACAAACGGGAACCAGACACAGGAGCTGGATTCTGGAACTCGATTCAGGAATGCACAGATTGGGATCGAAGGCAGAACAGACAGAGTCCTCCTTGTACATCAGCCATTGAAGAAGAGGGCAAAAGAACAAGATTTCAGCTTTATACCGAATATGACTCAATATAAAATGGCTCAATATAAAATCAAGCAAGATACAAAAGAGAAGACACAGCAAGGTTGTAGGAAAAGTAATCATTCCATGAGATAATTGGATTTGGATATCCTCTTCCAAAACACTTTTAGTATTCTGTTTGAATAGAAGTAGCTAGGCTGCACTAAGGTCAGGAGAAAGGAGCCAAAGAGCTCTATTGACTCTGTAGGGTCAAGATTTTGCTCTGAAGAAAATAATGTCTCCCTTCAAGGGAACAAATCAGACATCCAGGATTGTCCATAAGATTACAATGACCAGTTCTGGTAAATACAGTATAAACTTTTTAAGCACCAGATAACCATTTCTATTTTATTGACTACAATTTCTTAGATTTATATTACGGGTCAATGTTCCAACTTTAGTCATTTAGCAAGTTTTACCAAACAGTTGGTTGAGGGGGAACTGGAATACAGCTCTTCCAATTAGTTTGTGAATATCCAAGATATTAAGTAATAAAATATTTTCTTTCTCCCTGCGTTTTGCACAGACTTGTCCATAACTCATACTGAGGGAACGTCTAAAACTCCATCCACAGCATAGGTATGAAAGACCTAGGTTATTGATCCTGCTGAGGATCAAGAGACTCCAGGTTGGTTTTTAGTATAATGAGATATCCAGGCTGCCCAGATCAACACTTCAGAAGGCTGGGAGAAAACAATACATGTCATGAACCCCAGGCACTCTAGGTGGGAACTGTCTAGATTTTGGTAGTGCAAGAGACACAGGCACCTCTTTTGATACTTGGAAAGTTCATTAGATGTAGAGTCAAAAGGCGAAAAATATGCGATTTAAGAATCTAAGATCATTGGTCAAGTAAATAAAACCTTTCATGTCCAGAGTTCCTAAACGGAAGTCTGTATACCTAAAAGGGGGATTTTCGTTTTGAGAGACATACCAATGCAGGATCAAATTTAGATGATTCAGTTGCATATTCCCATATAATTATAATTACCAAGTACAGCATTGTCACCAGTTTGGCCGAGGTAAAAC
>NW_010414629.1:0-8012 GCF_000710305.1 Buceros rhinoceros silvestris
TGGGGCGACGGTGCCCGTCGCGGCTGGGAGGGAGCCCCGGGGATGCTGCGGGGGCAGGACCCGAGCCCGTCGTCGTGCTGCAGCCGCGTGCAAGTGCAAATGATACCAGGATGTGGTGCGGTTAGCGCTTGCAAGTATAATATTTCCCTCACAAAAACGTGGCGCTTGTAACTTCATCCCTTCCCCACTTTGATGGAGATTTCTGTCAGGCATAGCACTGGCACTCCTTATCTTGCTCTCTAGAAACCAACCCAATGGGAATCTAATCGCAGAACTTCCCTTTCTTTTAGTGAACTGTTGATTGTTACTTCAGAAGCAAGGCAGAAACTTTTCTGAGGTGAAGGTGTGGCTCAGCCTCCCCGCCCCCCTCCCGATGTCATTTGAGGGGGTCAAAAATTGCTTTAAATGGGACCTGAAGACACAGTCACGGAAATTCAAGACTACGGTGCTGTTGCTACTAAGAAATGCCTGTGTTTAAAGCTCTCAAGACAGTCAGCTGCAGCTTTTTAGGAGTAGCTGATTAGCAGGCAGCAGTGCCAGTATGTGTAGTCTGTAGTGATGCAGATGGAGAGAAAAAGCCCTGATAACAACACTCTGGTAAACACAGTGGAGACCATGGTACAGGAGACCAGTGTTCTGCTGCCTACAGTAAAATAGGAAGCATTTGGATCCCACGGACCTGAGATTGCTGTGTGTCAAGAGACTGAAATAATTTCAGGAAGGGTGTATGATTCTCCATGAAGCAGTGAGCACACACACAACCCATCTGTCCATTGTTATCTTCTGTCACTCTGTGACATATCTTTAAAAGTTAACATACTTCAATGTCACTTGACTTTGTGTTGGGATGAATGAGTTGGGCGAGGTGGAACCAGTTGCTCTGTCATCTGTTCTCCAAGTAGCCTTCTCTTAACGCCACATGTGGGTGGCCATTTCCACTGCTGAGACTGCAGCCAGCCTAGCTTTCCCTATAGCAGTCCCTATGAATGGTAGAAGCACTAACGTCAAATCCAGCTCCTGCTGAGAAAGGGGCATGCGTGCGTTCATGGAGTCTTGTGCAACACATTATTTGATAGTCCCAAAAGGACCAAGTCTTGCTTTAACTACGTAGCTTGAAGATTTGAGAACAATATTTACCCTGCAAGGTTGATCTATGTCAGGAGGGGTCCAGAGAGGTCCTATTCTGACAAGTGTGTGCAAATATTCACAGATGTCTCCAGCTGCAGATGGAACTGCAGGAGCAGGCATGACTGATGGTCACAGCACTACAGTGCTTAGTTAAAGCATGTATGAGGTATGACATGTACAACATCGTCTAAGGCATGTTTTGGTATTTTTTTCTTTCTGTTTCATGAATACACATTTGCTCTCCTTCCTTCTCCATTCATCTCACTGAACTTCCCTGTGCAGAGCAATGCCTCAGTGCAGCGATGACTGAACTCTTCATCTACAAGGTGGAAAGAAAAAGTGAGTTCAAAAGTAAGATGATCTTGAATGAGCTGACAAAAGGCAGCATGAAATGCTGTTACCTCTTTGACGGAGGGTGACAAATAACCATTGGTGTGTGGCATCGGTCAAAAATCTTCCAAAATGCCAGTGCAGGTATGAGTCTGAAGTCTTCTTGTAAATCACTTGGCTTGGCACTTGTTAAAACAGACGTACAGCGCAGTTCCTTATTTTATTAAAACCATGTTCTAACACGACTAAATACGAGTCACCAACACAAATACCAGTTAGTATATACTTGCTAGGAGAATTGGATAATACAAGTTCATATACCTTTCTTTTCTTTCTTCCTTTATGAGGAACTACTATCCCTTGCTCTTCCTTCTTCCTTTTCTTTCATCTTTTTATCTTTTCATACATTAAATCCCAAATGGGCTATATCACAGCAGTATCGTTATTCTAATCAGCTTCCTGATTATCCCCTCTGTGGTACTGATTACTTTCTTCCTCAGAACCCTTGTGATGTCACTTAATCTTTTCAGATAGCTCTACAAATAGCTTGTGTTATCTGATTTCTGGAGGAGAGAGTAAAAGGTGTGAATCACCCCCAGATTTAAAACTGTGAGATTATGTGGGGTCGTGGTAGCAGTAAAGGTGAAAGGCTTCACAGTAGGACTTAGAAAATTTCTGCTATTCTTAATGACTGATAGAGAAGAATGTTCTGTGTTGGTGCTCATTTTAAGAATGAATCATTTTTAGCACGACTTTGAAAAAAGGGTGCAATCTATAGGTAATACACCATTTTCCATCTAGTTTTAAAACACTGAGTCTAAATGCTGAAATGTAGCTTGCACTTTTCAGGAGCCAAAAGGTTTGACTTTTCATTTATGTTACTTTAATTCCAGTAATTTCCAGGATATTATTCTTGATTTATGCAAGAGTTGGAGTAAGATTTATGTTTTCCACCTATGGATCCTGGGGTAAATTTTATGAGAAAGCTGGGGTAAAGGAATGATATGGTTGCAAAATCAGACACCAAAACAGTAGGAAATAAACCAATTTGTCTATATAACCTTATTTTATTATTTATTTATTTGTATGATGTGTTTGTGCAGTGTTGTTCCACGTTTATTCCTCAATAAGCATATAGAATGAAAAATGGCTGATCAATAGGCTGCTACTCAGTGTCCTCTCTCACGCTCCAGCCCATGCCTTACTTACTGCAGACCCTTTAAGCTGTGTACTGCCGATAGAATTTCCCTTTGCTTTTTAAAAAAAAAAAAAATAGAATGCTTAGCATTCTAGCTTTTGAGTGCATTAAGGTATGAATGAATAATGTCTTTACAGCATCCTGAGAGATATAAAGCTGTTTTTGTTAACTAGGAGAGGACCTGAGGCACTGAGTTTCATTTCAGAGCTGCTCGTTCATTTTAGGTGCCCATTGGAGATGCCTTTGGCCTGATATTTTGGTGAATTTAGTATTATGCAGTTAATATATATCTATTTTATTGTTCTAAGCAGAGTTCTCTTTGACTTCAGTTGCAGTTCTGAGCACTCAGCACTTTGCTAAATTGCATACTGGGCATTTTAATTTGAATCCTTAGAGAAATGAGGAACACAATTAATGCTCCTCATATGGAGCCAGCTTGGGTGTGCCTGCACCTGTGGTGGAGACATGCCCTCAGAGCCTCATAAACTACCAGAAAGGAGGCAGGTGTTATTTACCCTGTTTGGCAGATGGAGATGTACAAAGAGGTTAACCCTTTTATGCAGGATAGAACAGGAAGTGTGTGGTAGGACTTGAAAGTGAAGGCAAATCATTCATGTGACCACAGAAATTGCTTTATTCCTTGTTTTGTGGATTCATATTAACCAGTTTGTGTGGGACTAATGTTAAGGGTAGGATTTGTATTGACGATTTGTACTGACCTCCCGATGTGCTTAAAAGAAAAGTAGTTAAATGTTTGCTCTGGATAAAGTCCAGAGTACGCAAAATACTTTGGTACACCAGACAACTTCAGGAGATAAATTGCAGTTTGCTTCCCACGTTTGCTTATGTTTTGTTGTGAAAAATAATTCAGAGGGGTTTTTTTTTGTCACGTTACCTTGAGGAGGGATATGGTCAATCCACCTAGTCTTCAGTCTGTGTGTATTTTAGTTGTGTCTTTAGCCTGTGCTGACATTGGCATGTGTATCAATAGCTGAGGATTCTATCTCTAGATGCGATAGAAACTGAGTGTGTGCACCAGCATATTCACTTTACCAGCCAGCTTCTCTGTCCTCTGTGTTGGGTCCCGGGAGCTCCACAAGCCTCTTGCCATCATGCCACTGAGGGTCTCATGCAGAGATACTGCCTAAGGGAATCTGAGCTGTTGACATCTGGCAGATGTTTAGAAGGTTAGTTGGAGAATGCAGAGCAGTCACATGTGGATTGGACCAAGCCTAACACAAGCCATTATTCTAGTCAAGATAAGGCAAAGTGCATTTCTTGTACCTGTCACTCTTGCTGTCATATGGCGGAGGAGATGTGTATTAAGCATATCTTGTCATGTAAAAGGACTGAGAAACTGCTTAGTGGTACAGGGTTCTGCTGCAGTGTGGGATGGAGCCATCTGCCCTTTTTTGAAATGTTAAGTTCAGCCATTAAGAATATTCTAGAAGTGGACTAAATCCTTCGGTTGCCCACTGCGCTAGCACTGTTTGCAGAGAATGCATAGTGTTGTATGTCCCTCTGTGAGGTGACCGTAAGTAAATTGCTGTTATCCAGGCATTTCATCTTAATTAGCAGAGCAGCTGCCTTTGAAAATATTCTTCTTAAGGGCTGATGTCTCAAGGATTACTTTATTTAATTAGAAAGAAACAAATCACTGGTGGGAAGGTCTCCTTCTATAGTTCAGAGAATTTGATTTGAAAAAAATTACTTTTTGAACTATAGCTTACATGGTAATGGATAGGAAAAAGGAAGAGAGAGTGCAGCTGACAAGATACAGCTTCTGCTACAAAACCAGATTTGAATTGATGGCAGTCTTTAGAAAGAGGAATCTTCTAAAAACACGAGGAAAATCCTGCCTTCAGCTACCAGGGATTAGGAGATGTCCATCTGTTTTTGTGATTATTTCTGTTTATTTTTTGCAGGGTTGCAGATTGATTCTGTTGTGACACTTCCAGCACAACAGTGGGCATTGCAGGGAAGGGAGGAAGCTTTGCTGGGGACTGTTACAAGTTTAGAATGAAAGTGCTCATTCTTGTCTCTTTGCAGTTTATGCCCTCAAACTGAAATCTTTGTAACTAAAAGCCTGTGTTTTGGACCGTGTAAAAATATGTGCACATCCATAAATCTGTGGCTAGATACATAAACTGGGGGAGCTCTGTGTGCACATGAGCAACTGTTGCACAGATGGGGACTCAAGAAGCACAGAATATGCAGGAGAATGGAGAAGGTGGTGGGGACCAGAAATCCAGGCAGGCAGGAAGGGTGGCACACAGTAGCCAGGATGAGTCTGGAGACAAAAGCCTGAGAGTTAAGTCAGAAAACAGAAACAAAGGGAGATGTGGGAACCTAACAGAGAATGGAAAAAAGTGATACAATTTAGTGTGGCTATAATGGCTTCTTGACAAGAATCTTGAAAGCATTGCCATCCTAATTTAACAGGGAAGAAGCTGAAGCACAAAGAAATCATTTGAACTGCAAGAGTCTAAGTTTACAACAGATTGTAATCAGAAGTGTCTGGGGAGCACATGTGGTGAGTACCACTGGCCTGGGGCCAGTGCTCAGAGAGTTGCTGCACCTCCATGTGTTCATGGACACAAAGTCAGTGTAAGAGTCTTTGGCAATAATAAAAAAAAAACCCTTTTAATTTGGCTTCTCTGAGAATGAGATGCCAGGTGTGGATGCCAGACACTTCTGCCATGGGATGGATAGACCAAAGGGGAGAGGCTGGGCCAGAAGGCTGTCTCGTAGAGACAGGACATTTTTGAAGAGGAGCTATCAGTAACTTGCTGCTGAGAGACACAGCAGTCCCTCCTCATCACTTCAAAACCTCATTGCTCTTCTGATGGAAGGAGACAGGCTGGCTGCTATGGCTAGGGCACAGTCAAAGAGGAAATGGAAGCACGATCATTCTGCTGCCCCCCTGGGCTAGGCCTGTTTTGTCCACACTGTCCTGGCTTGTAGCCTTGTATTGAATTGTGCTCACTGAGTGCTCATTGCCCCTTGTCACTTCAGCTCCAGCTAGCAACAGTTTGCAGGTCAATGTTTGCCTGAAATAAGGCACACAAAGCCAGGACACAGTCTACCTCCTGCAGTTACAAGAGAAGCCAAGGAGAATAATTATTATTGCTCTACATCTTGTGATACCTTCTTTTACAGCTATTGGTCTCACTCATGGCATCTTGATAAAAATTAAGAACTTAGTACTAGTCGATCCTGATATTAGTCCCCAGTTCTCTCTCACAGCCTCCCTCCGTTCTGTGTTTCCTCCCACCAATTACAGCTTGTTTTTTTGTCCCAGCAGAACTCACTTGCTTCCTGTCTTCCTGATTCCTGTTGGCTCTGCAGCAATATTTTTCTGCCCTCATTGTCATGCATAATGCTTAGCAATTTCACATCACCTGCAGATTTCATGAAAATGTTGTTTAAAACCCTCTCCCTGATTGTTAATGTTAAATGCAAATTCTAGCGACATTGCAGTATAGTTTCAGACACTTCTCTCAGTTTGGTCCTTGCTCTTCATATTTCTTTGCCTTTACTTCATTTCCTTCAACAGCTTTTCAATACAAGTGATCAAATCCAAGCTGCCACCTTTTCTGTTTGTATGTCAGATTATTCCAAGTGATTTGTAATCCCTCCTTCCAGGGTCTGCTCCCATTCTTACATGCGCAGCTTATTGGTTTTTTAATGGGTTTTTCTGTTGTTAATACTGGAACTATTTTTGGATTGCTGAGCTGTATTCTGAAAATATTTGGAATCACACTCTCTGCTGTTTTGATGATTTAATCATTTATCATTTTTATTTCCCTCTAGTTCAAGGGATTCCAATTTTCTTCTTTCACTTGTTCAGCATTAATAAGAAATTAATCCATCAAAACCTTTAAAGTTACACCAATCAGAGAATTGTTGTTCCACTGCTTTATATTTCACATCATATGCTTCACATCAGATTCCTAGCTAGCATTTGCATGTGGATTTGTCTTTTCACCATTCTTTGTGTGTGCCTCTGTGTAACTTTCTATGATCTTTCTATTTTTAAAATTCCATACTTTAAAAAAATAAAGCAAAATCTGGTGCGTTTAAGGTCTGAGCCTACTTCTTTGAAAAAGGAGAGTATTTCCAACAGGACAAGTTACATACCAGTGTGCAGTTTGAGAGTATAAAATATTCCTCCTGCTCTGCTACAGGATGCCACTGATTAACTCTGAGGTCTTTTAAAGGAAGGGCATTACCTTTTTTCCTGGACAGATGTAGCTTAAAGTTTAGTTAGTGCAAAACAACCTCAAATAGCTTTTCCAATGAGAATAAAGCACAATACCAGAAAAAAAAAAAAAGGAGGGAGAATACAGGGTCCTTTCATGATGGTGTATTGACAAGCTTAGTTAAGGACATACGATTAGAAAACCCCAAGGCACCTATTCAGCAAGATATGTAAACACTTACCTAACTGAATAGGTGACTAGTCCCGCTGAAGTCAAAAGCACTATTCTATGCTCAAAGTTAGGCATGTTTTAATACGTTGCTAAACTTAAGCCTAAAGACCCACTAATTTTAATCTTGTCAAATACTTCTGCAAATTCTCTGCTAGGGCATTGAGAACAAAACATTTTTTGTTAGAAATAGTTAGCTTAAGGCTATCCAGGAAGAACATGGAAAGAAAGAGGAATTCCCCTTACAGTCTCTCAGCATGCTGATTTAGCTAGTATTCGTATTTATTTTCATTGGAGATCTGTGCAGTAGTGGGGGTTAGACTGCAATGCGGAGGATGGCATGGTAATGTACTTTTATTGACTAAGAGACATTGAATGCATTCAGATCATGCACCCTTAGCTTGCTGGGTGCTCATAGGCCTGCTCCTTTTGGATTCTTTCACTAAAAAGCACAGGAAAAAGAAAAGCCAACAACCTGCTGACTTATGATGACTGTAATTTTATCTGACATGCTTTAAATGCATTCTCTTTTCTAGAAAAGATAAAATGGGGCAGATCCAGTTTGCTCCATGGACTGAAATGGCTAGTGGGGATATTTTTGTAAGTTTTGTGAGCTAATAAGATTTATATGATGGTGTATAAGAATCACACTGAGCACTGTAGTGACTGGGAAATGTTTTCGCTTAAATTACTTTTTTAGAAAGTGCAGATGTGTATCCCCACAGAGGCATATCAATATCAGTAACATCTGAGATAGGAAAAGAAGTCTTATCAAATTCCTTGTTCTTGTGTCATTTTGATGTTAAATCCTTTCCTTTTGCTGGGACAAAAGTGTGTGAAAACCCATATACAAATCCCGTGTTTCAGCCATTGCTTTGCCTAGGTTTATAAGAAGGAGCAGACATACGCAAAACATGCCTTGGGGT
>NW_010414629.1:8150-9511 GCF_000710305.1 Buceros rhinoceros silvestris
AAAGAGTTAATCACAGAGCTTCAATTGTCTCTCCATTTCCCAAAGCTGGGGCCTGTCTGGGCTCCTTAGTCAGTGATAAAACCATAGCAGAGATTGCTTCAGCCCTATAAATAGACAAAATTTACTGATGTACATCGCACCACTGCACCATTGCTAAATGCGTCAGTGAAGCAATATTATGACAAACTTTTCTCATCAACAAAACCTTTGCTTAATTTTTTCATTGAAAAGAGCAGAGCAGTGGCAAACGAAATAGTGATATCTATTTCTTTTCCACTTTCCTATAAAGGTTAAATAAACTATCTACTGAATAAATTTCTTTACAGACAATGATTCTTTGCTCTTCTGCATATTGCAGAAGAAGAGCTGTGCTCTTCTGTCAAGGAGATGAAGGACAGGAAGATGGAACTTATTCTATGGGACTATATTTTCAGCACGTTGTGCCACACCAGCAGCTTTGCAAAACTCTAGTTGCGTATTGGAACCAAGTTACTGTTTTGCATGTAGGGTCTGCTGAGTTCATCACCATTTTTGCAGCAGGGTGGTGATGAGAGACAGTTAGAAGTTCTTACGGAGCTGTGGAAAAACAAATGGAAAACTTACAAGTGTGCTGAGAGACTGACAATGTGCTCAGCTATGGGATGGGCTAAAGCACATATTGCGCATTCCAGGAAGGGGAAAATGAATGGGAGATACATAGCTGATCCCTCATTCCTCTGCTACTGAGGCTGTGGAGTTTGTGCTTTGTTTAACATTTCTGTTCACAAGTTTTTGTGTGTGAATAGGCTGTGAACAAACACATGCAAACAAATACACACATCTATGCCCCGACTTTGCCATGTCGTCCTCTCTACAACTTATTCTTCTTTAGCAAATTCATGTTTATTTTCCAGTGCCTATGAAAATTCCTTGATTCTGTTCTTAACTGGACTTTTATTAGACTAGTTTGATTGCAAAGTACGTTGCCATGTGAACACCTGGGAAAGACAGGGGACAGGAAATTGAAACTAGAGCTTTTTATAAAATACTGGGTTCTTAAAATCACTTACAGTATTATAAATGAATATCAGCAACTCATGCCCAAGTAATCATGATTTGATTGCAAAAAGACATATAACAGTTAATTGGACATGAGATGATTTGGAATTGTGTGAAATACAATGTTCTGTACATACTACCGTAATGACATTTCATCCTTCACTATAGGAGACCCATGGAGCCTCATTCTCTTTCCACGTATCTTTCTGATGTAAGAATGTGAAAATTCCATACATCTCTTATTTGTCTTGCTGTCTTTTGGATGCAGTGATACCAGCTATTCTGCCCACCTCTGCCAGGCTGTAAAATGAGCACCTGGAGTC
>NW_010414629.1:9591-36590 GCF_000710305.1 Buceros rhinoceros silvestris
CTGCTGAATGTCCTTATACTCAGCTTCAGAAGTCTTGTGGAGGGCTTGCTTGAATGGACAGGACTAAAGGAACTTACAGAATTGACAGAGGCCTATGTCAAGAGGGTGCCAGGTTAAATCTGCATCAAGATTAGGCAAGAAAGTAATTCTCCCAAAGGATGCCACTCTAATTCCTGGAGAAGCACAAGTAATCCTAGAGTGTATTTCAGTCATGGCACTGCTAGAAAATTGCACGTGGTAATGACTTGGTACTCCTTACGTATAAGTTATCTGTAAACTATCGAGCCAGTTCCACTTGGAGGATACCTGATTGCAGGTATTGAAAAATGTCCAAGGAATAAAGCTTGGTCTGAGCTGTACCTATTGCTTGTAAAAGTTTCCCATGATTGATAGTAGGTTTTCTGGACAACAGGAATGCTGCCATTGGGAGTGGGTGTAGCACAACTGCAGGAATTGGTAGTACTCTTATGCCACTGACTGAGATTGTGCTTTGGTGTTGTGGGCACATGTGTTCTCTGAAATTCCAATGCCAAAGAATTGGCAAAAAAATTTCAGAGGAGCATTCACACCTCATATGGGGGCTTTTGTAAGTATTCTATTTATACAACGCTGTAGACCGTTATGGACTGGTACACAGTTACCGCCAAATATATTTGTGTGAGAACCAGAAAAGTATAGCACTGCCACAAGGTAAGCATGGCTTTCAGATAAGGGAGAGAGTCAGGCATGTCTAAATCTCAAAGCTTTGCCTGACTGCATGACCCACCTCATTAATTTAACCTGGAGCTTGGAGAAGGAGGTTGAAGATGCAGTGTCTATGAGAAAGTGTTTCCACAGCTACATATTTATTATAGAAAAAAAAGAATCAGTAACGCCACCAGGAATCCTGAATGACATGGAAATAGAAGAAATCAGAAGTCACTTAAGGGATTAACTGAACCTCCAAAAATTATTCAAGTCATGTTTGAATGTGGTGGCTTGTCTTTCTCCTATCTGCACGTGTTTGCTCTTCAACTCTCAGATTTGACACTGTTCACTCTCAGGAGAGACTCTTGCTGTTTCTGTTCTCACTGACCATGGGAGCACTGTATCATTTGGGAGATCTGAGGCAAGCTGCTACATCAGTAAACAAGGGAAGGGCTGTGGATGACATCTATTTGGACTTCTGTAAAGCCTACAACATCGTTCTCTCTAAATTAGAGAGGTACAGATTCGAACCACTGTTCAGAACCACTGTTCAGTGGTTAATGAACTGGTTGGATGGTCACATCCAGAGAGTAGTGGTCAATGGTTTGATGTCCAGATGGAGATCAGTGACAAGTGGTGTCCCTCAGGGGTCTGTACTGGGACCTGTGCTGTTTAGTGTCTTCGTCAGTGACAGAGACAGCAAGATTGAGCGCACCCTCAGCAAGTTTGCAGATGATACCAAGCAGAGTGATGCAGTTGACACATCTGAGGGACAGGATGCCATCCAGAGGGAGCTAGACAAGCTGGAAAAATAGGACCATGTGAACATCATGAGGTTCATCAAGGCCAAGTGCAAGGTCTTGCACCTGGGTCAGAGCAATCCTCAGTATCAATACAGGCTTGGGGATGATGTGATTGAGAGCAGCCCTGTGGAGAAGGAATAGGGACTACTGGTGAATGAAAGGATGGACGTGAGTTGACAACGTGTGCTCGCAGCCCAGAAAGCAAACAATATCCTGGATTGCGTCAAAAGCAGCGTGGCCAGCAGGTCAAGGGAGGTGATTCTGCTGCTCTACTCTACTCTGGTGAGACCTCACCTGGAGTCCTGCATCCAGCTCTGGAGTCCTGCATCCAGCTCTGGAGTCCTCAACAGAAGAAGGACATGAACCTGTTGGAGTGGGTCCAGAGTAGGGCTGCAAAAATGGTCAGAGGGCTGGAACACTTCTTCTATGAGGACAGACTGAGAGAAATGGGTTTGTTCAGCCTGGAGAAGAGGGGCCTTTAAGAAAGATTTAGACGGTCTTTTTAACAAGGTCTGTTGTGACAGAACAAGGGGTGATGGTTTTAAACTAAAAGAGGGGAGATTTAGACTAGATATAAAGAAGAAATTTTTTAGAATTAGGGTGGTGAGACACTGGCATAGGTTGCCCAGAGAGGTGGTAGATGTCCCATCCTTGGAAACATTCAAGGTCAGATTGGATAAGCAACCTGATCTGACTGATGATGTTCCTGGTTATTGCAGGGGGATTGGATTAGATGACCTTTGAAATGCCTTTCCAATCCAAAGCATTCTATGATTCTGTAATTCTATGATCAGTGCAGTATGTGTCCAGAGATACTCCTTCAGGTCCTAGCAGGTCAGTGTGAGTGTAATTGTGTTGGTGTCCCTGAGCTCTTCTGTGCCTCAGCACTGCCATGCTGTTTGTAATTGTGGTGCTAGCCTCACGCCATGGCTTGGGTGTCCTCTGAGAGCATTTTACAAGCCTGCCTGAGAGACACCATAGCTCTCTCACATCTCTGCATTCTGCAGCAGCTTGAGTAAAGTTGGATCAACTAGCACAGACTCTTCCCTTTTACTGAGCTGTGATTATTCATCAGGTCGTTTCCTTTCCGCTTTCCAGATTCATTTTGCCTGCATCACTAATAAATTTTCTCTCTTCCGTATAGATATAGTTCTTCAGAAGCTCTTTCTCTACAGAGAAGGTACGTGGCAGAAATCCTTACCCAGAATTTGCCTTGCACATATGTAGAAGTTAGTGGCCAGACCCACGTTAGCAGCAACGTAGATCTTTTTTGCCCTATTCTCTGACATTGAGACATTAGTGTTTTTTTAAACCTTGCTAGGTTTGCCAGAAGCCCTAAGATCAGCCCTCTCCAAATACCATTGTGGATCACGTTTTCTCCATTCTCTCTTCCAAAACAGAGGCAGCTGCTATCCTTGTTGCTACCATGAAGAACATTTGCCATCTGTTATCAAGAGTCTGAAACCTTAGCTAGCAGCTACTCTGCTGAATGTTTTTAATACCTGTAAAATAACACTATACACCAGCTGCAGTATAGATTAAGGACAAACACAGAAACGCTTGCAAAAACCAAAGCATCTCCACATGTGTGGACACTCAAATATTTCATCTTCACAGAACAGGATGTTTTAAATAGATGCTCAAATTTCCTTCCCTGCAAGCGAATTCTTGTGTAAATCCTGTAAAGCTCTTCCTAGAGAAAATTTGGAAGGCTAGATGTGCTTTGTGTACATTTTCTGTTTGCTAATCAATGTATTCCATTGCAGATCCATCCTGGCCAGGAGACAGTAATCCACTCCTCCCAGGACATCAAATTAAGGTAGCAACAGGAAGCCTTTGTCTTTATAGTCCTCTGGAAGCAATGTTGGAATGAATGGCGTTGTCTCTTCTCTCCACCACATAAGGTGAAACGCAGAGGAGATGGCAGGCATTACTTTACTGTCCTATGGCAGAGATTTGGGGCGAGGTTCTGTCACCTGGATGAATGGGGGAAAATGAGGACTGAAGAGGGTGTAATGGAAGAAGATATGCCTATTTCCCTTTCTAACATTGCTGAAGAGAATGAAGACGGGACAAAAAGACACACTTTGCTGCCTTGCAGGCTGAGAAGACAACTGTTTTGGACAAATCCTCAGAGCCTTCAAGGACACTGGCTGAATCCTACAGCATGTTTTCTGGAGGATGGTTGCAGTGCAACTTCAGCCGTCCTTTTTCCGGCATGCAGAGCAGCAGTTTGCCCCTTGTAATGGTGAAGATGATAGGGACAGTCAGAAGAAGAAAGGCATTGGTTTCCCCCTGGAAAATGGGCCACTTCAGTTTAAAATTCTGCTGTTTGAAATGCTTTACTCCTACCCCAAAGAAGACTCCCCATATGATGCTTGTTTGAAGTCAATATTTACACACCAGCCTGGACTTGGAACAGTTCAGTATTTTTGCAGCACTCATGCATTCTTAATGTTTGTGTTCAGACTTGTCAGTTCATCTGTCTTTGGCACTCTGGGAGCACCCTACAACGGCAGAGCAATGTGATGTGACACCCAGGAACTCGTGCTTTGGGTACCCATCTCTGGAGGAGGGGTAGGAGTTGCTTCCATACATAACTGGTTTCTGGGCTAAGTTCTCCAATGAAGTCTGTCATTTCTGGTATGGGAGCTCTCAGCCTGACAGTGCTATGCTTCTCGCTTGATTCAAAGTGAATTTTACTTACATGGCTGTCAGGGCTATTACTCGCAACCCCTGTTCTTTTGGCTTTCTACCTGCGTGTGTGTATGCAGTGTGCTTTCTGGGACGCTATAATGCCTCTGCTATCAGAAAGCATACCTCTGGGGTTTTATAATAACCTCTGGGGTTTTATAGTCCTTTCTTTCATTTCCTTTTATATTAATCCATCCCTGTCTTGCTGTGACATATGAGGTGCTCTGCCAAAAGAGACATAAATGTGATTAGATTACAAAGTACTTCAAAGATGCTCCACCTTCGGCTGTTTGCGAGCTCCTTAGAATTAGTGGAACTGTGTGGCAATGGACAAAAGTCTTATCCCTTTGACTGAAATTCTAGGATGTACCCAAAACTCCACAGCTGACATGTGCAATACAGTCAAATGAGCAGGAAATCTTGGGATTTTAAAAATTTGTCCTGTTTTGTCGTGGCAGCTCTGTTCCCTGCAATTTATGCATGATATGCCATGGTGGCCTTCACTGGAAGGTTGGGAATATAATTAAAGCCATAAGTGCAGTTAGACTCTCACTTTGCTGCCATGAGAAGTCAATACGTGGGTTCTTCTCTCTTAAGGATTTCAGCATCAGCAAAATCTACCCAACAGATGTGGGAGTGTCTCACCTTGCCACTGCTATCTCTTCTCCCAAGATCAAAGTTACCATCACTCCACACTTCCCCTGAGGGAGTCGCAACAAACTGATGAAATGCATCACCAGGAACAACTTAGTCAGGAGAAAACTACAAACAAACCAACGAACCAACCAACTAAAAAGACTAAAGGAAGCAGAGCCCATAAGAAGCAATGCAGGAATCGGGGGGGTTAGTCAGCTGGCTTCAGAGCCAATCTACCATACATCTTTAAGCTCAGACACCATGCTCAGCATCACCCTTCAGCCCTCCCAAAGGCAACCCCAGCTGTGTTTTTTCATGGTGTCTCCATTGTGATTGAAAACTATGAACCTTAGAAATTGTTCCTTTGTAAAATGAAAGGACAGGACTGAGTTTTTGCTGTGTGGTGCGTGCTGTTGTGTCAGCACACCCAGTAGCTGCAGAGGGAGGTGGAGGCCGAGGTGTATATACTGGAGAGGGTACGTGGGTCAGGTGCATTCTTGGAAGAAGTATCTGCTGTTTTGAATGGAGTTATTGTTTTCTGACGGAAGATGCTAGATCATACTGTCTTTTGCATGGCGCAGAGTGACATCTAATGGCACAGATCCAGACTGCACCACATCTGGGGAGAGTTAAATGGACAAAAAGCTGTAGTTGCCAACCATTCATCAAGTGACAAGGGCAAGATAAATTCTATCAGGGGTGAAATCCAAATAGACTGTATTAAACTAAACTATAACACTATTTGTAGCCATACTTTGATATGTATTACCTGAATAAAGCTAGGAAATTAAGTAGTCTAAAGGTAAGAAGTGGCAGAGTTAAGCTGCCTGCAAAAATGCAGAATGTTTCTCATAATATGTTAGGTTAATAACCTATCAGTGAGTTTAAACGATATGAAATGAGGAAGTCAGGACAATATTCCAGAAAGGAGTCAATCCCAAATATTCTATTGTGAGTTTGATGTGATGTGTATTTTTCATATATAACTGCTTTTATAAAAAAAATTACAAGATCCTACAAAATCATTTTTTTCAGAAACAGCATCTTCTAATAAAATAGACTCCATCAAATATTTTCAACCAGTGGTGTGTTGTGGCATCGTTGTTTTGAACTATGAAAATTGTAGATCAGAGATTTGTCCAATCTTATCAAGAAAATACATTTATATATGCTGTACGAATTCTCTTTTAGGTACAAGTAAAGGCAATATAGCAAGAAAAATACTTTGTTATGTTCAAGTGTAGGAGACCAGCATTTAAAATATGTAATTTTAAAAAATGTGTAATAAGGGATAACAATATCAGGAAAAGATTTGGAATTATTTGAGCTAACTTTTTAGGGAAATAGCACTTTACCTTAAATTGCTGGAGTTTTATTTGCAGTAATGAGCATTGAATGATATTCCATTTAGAATAGTTTCAGAATTACCAAATTAAAAGGAAAAATCTGACTATTATGTTTATATACATATATCTATATAAATATATGTGTGTATGTTGGTATATAAAATGCGGTTAGGTTGTGTGTAATACACTAAAAGAATGTCAATGCCTAAAAAGCATTAGAGCACACACAATTTTAAGGTAAGTTTTTAATCTCTGGTATGAATCCATAAAGCAAAACCACACCTACTAGTACTTAAGACATGTGCCTAGCTATCAGTTCTGTCCTTAATAAGGTTGAGCAGTGTATGGTGAACCCAGGGAGACAGTGGCTTTGGTGCAGTTTGCGTTTCTTTAGTCATGATCTTCTGGTGGCACGTTCTTCCTGTGATCTTTAGTCTTATTAATTCATTATAAAGATAATTTATCAAGGAAGAAGAAATGAGGTCTTTCCTTTTAAAAAAAGATTTCTAAAAGACATATTTATTATTTTCAAAGAATTGTTTTTTTTATGGGTTTTAACAGTAGGAAATTGAGTTTCTACCTACCTTTTTGCCTTTATAGGGTAACTGAAATTTTGTCATGCTTCTAATAGTGGAGAAGCAGTAAAAAAAAAATCCTTTTTCATAACACTAAATTCGTTAATACAGGATGCTGTGATGACTAAAGTTTACATAGGTAGAAGAAGATTTTGAAAAATCGTGAAGGATTGGTCAACTGATGGCTGTTAAATGTAGTTGGAGTGCATCCATCACCTCAGGAAGTCACAGCTGCTGATTGCTGAAGAATGGGTGTATAAACACAGGAAAGGATTACTCTCTGATGGGACTGTTACTTATATTATTTCCCTTAGCACCCAGTATTAGTTACTGTTAGAAACGCATGTGCTCTCTCCCCTTGGCTGTTCTAATGGCTGACTTATTGTTAAACTCCAGTAACAGCTTTCCTTAGTTGTTGTTTTGTTTGTTTTTTTTTGATTGCTGAAGAATGGGTGTATAAACACTGAATATAAACTAATTTTGAAGTATCAAGTATATTAATTCAGACTGGAAGAGTGTTTGCTTATCTTAATCAGTAGTTTTAAAGGTAAATTATTTAGTTATGGCCATGTCACTTTATCCCAATATCCAATATCTTAGACAATTATGAAGCTGGCAGATCTGCAAATGTAATGTTTTTGATAGCCTCAACCTTTCTTACACTGTATATTGATTGCGCTCAGAAGGGCTTTCAGCTAACATCTCCAGCTGTCATGCAAGGAGTCTTTCTCTCAAAAAGCGTTTAGTATCCAGCAAATGGAGGTAACATTTTTAAACACTGGCCCTTTCTTCAGCTCTGAGAAAGGTGTTTAATTATCTATCATTTCACATCTGAGAATGCACAGACTGCTCTGTGGGCTCTCTTTGTGGAAAGACAAGGAATGCTGTCTTTTCATTGTGCTTGCTTCTTAAAGCCCCCTTCCCATCTCAGAGGAAAATCAGTATGTTATTTGGGGATAAAAGTCGTTAGAAACAAGGCATACTTTTTTGAAACTTGGGCAATTAAGCATTGGAACGTTTTAAAACCAAAGGGAGATGATTTACTAAAGGTTTGGAAATAATTTGGAGAAATCCTGAATAGGCTGTGACCTGTTGGAGGTCAACCTGACTGCGACAATAGCTGGGGGAAAAAAAGGCAAAAAAAAAAAAAAAGAGTTGGGGTTCTGAGCGACTATTACATCTCAGGAACAAGACCATACAATTATAATCGATGTTTCTAGGAAAACATCTAATCAGGTCTCTGCGCAATCAAAAAAGAAAAAAGTGCGACTTGAATGCTAAGATCTGTGGAAGACAGTAGATGGCGCAAAGATGTCAGACAACCTCCGGGGGTTCGTTCAGTTGGGGATCAGACTTCAGGTTTTAGGGCGAGCATAGCAAGAGGAAAAGGGTCTTGATAAGTGTGTATCAGTTTTATTGCTCAAAATCCAACAAGGATCATGTGTGGGAGGAAATGAAAGAAGTGCAATCCATATGGGTAGCACATGTAGCAGCTTTAGAGTGAATTGTCTGCAAATGCTAACTGCCAAAATATTGTGACTACCGTGTTTTACAAAGATTACTCCCCCACCTACACCTTTGTAGCTTTTTACAGTGTGGGGTTTTTTTTAGCTGTTGTGTCCTTCGAGTTTGGACTTTTCCCACTGTGCCTTGAGATGAAACAAAGCTTTCAGAGCTTTCCAAAATAATCAATAAATTACCATGCTGTGCTCCCCCACACCGAGGTTAGAGGAAAGGCACATTTAACTCCTTTGTTTCTGATCTCCCCTGTATTCTTACTCCAGGCTCTGTACCTTGGATGCCCTAGTCGCTAGCCTGTTTGAGATGGGCTAGTTTCTTTCCATCTCTCCCCGTTAAAAGTTTCATTATGGAGCTGAAAAACTTTCCCTAGAAAAAGTGTAGATGTTTTGTCAGAGCAAGTGAGTCCTTGTCAAAAGTGATGATGATGCAGCACTTCCCAACACCTTTCAGACCAGTATGGTGTTACCCTGCTTTTGTGGAGTCAGCACTCCAGCCCCACTTCAGCCTCTGGCTCTATGACCATGGATTAGTGGGTGAGCAGAAATCACACAGGGTCTACTCATTGCTCATGTTCATTGAGCCGGTAGATTCGTGTCAGTTTTTATTTCCCCCAGCATTTCTGTAGCTCTCCACACAACTGCTGCCATATTTACAGCCTTACACATATGTTAGTCTCAAGGAATCACCAGACTCCCCAAATGGTTTCCCACCACTGCATGTTGGGAGAGAAAAACAGCTGAAACGAAGAGTAATAGAAAATTTCTGCTCTAAGTCAAAAAACTCTCCTGAAATTGATCCTAGTGCTTCTTCATGCTCTGCAATCACTTCGCATCCTCTGCTCTGTTTGAGGGGTTGGCAGCAGCTTCTTATGCTACTGCTTTGAGGTAGGGGACTGTCAGTGAAGCACAGAGGAGTAGCAGTTGTACTATGTGAAGGGCTTTTTTTGGGGGTGCAGGAGGGGAGGTAGGAAAGGGCACATATGGTAGTGGTGAGTGGTGGAAATTTGGAACAAAGCTCTGCTTATATGGAAGGCCAGCTTGGTGGGACAAGAAGGAGAGAAACAATTTGGGAAGTCGCCTGTTTTGGAAAGCCAAGAGTAGGCAGTGCCTCATGGATAGATAGAAGTGCTTCCAGAAAAGGCATCTGTGGAGATTGTGGAGTGCTAAAAATTGAGCCAAGGTAGGAAGCAGATGTGAGTATAGTTGAAAAGAGCTGGAAAGACAGGTTTCCTACAGACTAGAGGTGGATCTTGGCTGCAGTTATGGAAGGATGACTAGGCATGCTAGGGATGTTGCTGGCACGCTGAGCAGAATGTATCTGTTAGGATGGTGGCACCTTAAAAGAAGAGAACTAAGGAGAGGCCAGGCATTGTGGAGAATATTAATGTGTCTGTGCATCAGGAACTAGCTTCTCACTAGCGAGTGAGAAAACAAGCTTCAAGGATTTAGAATACGCTGTGCTGCGGGCAGGCGTGGGAAGAAGAGGGGCTTGAAGACAGAGGTACCTGCCAGGTACATTGTCAGAAGAGCTGGGTAACTGATGGAAGCAATCAGAGATTGTTTGATGAAACAAATTTTATTTGAAACCCAAAAACTTTCCCGATTGAAGTGTTTTCTAATAATGTGTTGGCTTCAATAAACTTCTGCTAAAACGCAGGTAGTTTCTTTCTAGCCTACCTGGAAGCAAACTCAAACTTCTGGGATTTATGGCTGTTGGACATCCCTGCTATCCAGATGTTTCTAGAGCTTTTAGGCTTCTTCTTATCATATCCACAATATGCCATTACTTGATTCCAGCCTCTTTTACACTGACTGATGGTGGTCTGTAGAAAGTCACTATAACTAGGCTAACTCAAACTGGTGCATCCTTCTGATAGTGTGATGCTATCACTCTATGCTGATAGTGTGATGCAGAGACAACAGGCTGTGGCCAAAATCATTAGTATAGGATCATATGTGAGGTGATAAATCCACCCTTTGATTCTCCTGCTTACACAGCCGGTCAGCATGTCACTGCATGCTGCTCCATTAAGTGAGATAGATGTCTTGCTCAGTGTTTGCTGACAGCTATTTGCACACGTAGTCAATGCAAGGATTGGAGTTGTGTCATTGCCAGCACTTATGATACAGTGGTCAAAATCATGAATTTGTTGCAAGTCCTCAAAACTCTCCACAGTTTATTAGTGTTAACTTTATAAACATGAAAGACAAGTTTCTTACTTAATTGCTGAGAAACAAATAACCTAACTGCTCCTTTACATCACTGCTTGAACAGATTTACACCACCATAGAGAAAAAAATAATGGCCAACAAGATGTTTCTTGACATGCTGGACAAGGTTATAACTGCCTCTGATAATCTGTCCACAGAGAAGCTGATGTTCTCCTTCCAGGGAGTTTTGTACTCTGCTGTGATAAGCAGCCAGAAATTTTCAAAGCTTTAAAATCCTTTGAAGTCAGGAATGATGGTGTGTTATTAGCAGAATATCCTAAATCTGGTGAGTCTGTCAGTTTTCTCAGCTTCAAGTGAAAGTACTATAAAATCATCGGGAAGTATTTTAAATTAAGTGATGTGGAAAGGAGTGGAGTGAAAAAAGAAATGAAATTCAATAAAAAACAAATCTTTATCTGCTGCTAAGTGAATGCCGATAAGTATACACAATGAACGTGTGCGTGGTTTTGGAAAAGATGTTTTCTTTAATTCATAATTAAGGTAATGCAAAGAAAAAAAAAAGCAATAAAAGTTAACATGCCCAAAGCAGTCTTAGACTGGCCTCTATACCTTCCTGGTTTATGTGGTACTCAGTGGCTTCTTTCTCTTTCCACTTGGTGTGGGCCAAATCCACCAGCTCTTCTACTGAAAGGGGAGAGCTTTGGGGATTGGAAGGGCTGGGGGGGCCACAACTGTTGAAGAGCCACTACTAGTCTTTTCCACTACACTCATCATGTGCCAGAGCTCTGTCAGGAAGAGTTTTCTCTGACAGCTGTACCCGTTCATCTTTCCTTTGTACCAGAATCCTGGTCAGGGAAAGCTGGCACAGTGATCGACTGGTCAGGTAACATTGCTGTGGGCTCTGAGTGTAAAATAGTGAGATGTCACCACTATCCTTGAGATAGTTGTTTCACCATAGTTTGTGTCAGAGGTCCTCACTGAGATTTTATTACTGATTAGTGGACAGAGGTGGACAAGTTCATCTGCCAAATGTAGACTCAAATAATGAACGGCATGGTTTTGTTTTAAATAGAGTTTGCACTTAGTTTTTCTGAAATGATTAGAAGGAAATGTGAGTAATTTGGCTGTTTGCAACCAACAGTTTGCTGTATGCTATACTTAAAAACTGTGAAGCAGACAGAATTAAATATATTTTCATTACAAGTGCATCCATCCTCAGAGAATCATCTAGTGCTGCCTCTCAAGCATTCGTACAGAACTGCCAAATGAAGGAGGAGAGTAACTAATGTCCAGTCTGTTGGTCTTAACATTCCATGTTCTTTATATTCAGACCAGAAAGTTAATCGTTCCGTTTGGACTTGAAAAGAAATCGGTATTTTGAATACTAGTGGAACTAGATTTAACTGTAGAAATGCTTTCTGCAGAAGATAGGTAGGAAACAGGGAGTCTCCATGCAAATAAACGGATTGGATAGGAACAGGGGGAATAAAGCATACCTGCAGTGGTGGAAGGTTTGGAAAGAAATTGAGGGCAGGACTGCACTAAAAGCAGTCAGGGAGGTGGTTTTCATTGAGTGGCAGTTATCCTGCTTATGTACCCATGCATCTGGACCCATACTACTGAATTTAGCATTGTGGATTTAAAGGTTTAATCTCCATGGGTGCAGGGTTGTCTGCCCTGTGCTTCATTGTACCCTGGGATCTGCTCCAAAGATGTATGCTTGAAGAATTTCCCAGTATTTATCTCCTCAGTGACTGCTGATGCTGGTTGAAAAAAGTAGTGAACTAGAACCTTTATTGCTCATTTACTTAATAAAATTTTTTAATAACAGTTGTTGCTTTGCACATAATGGGGCTTTTTCAGTCATGATTATGAACGGGAGGCCATAATTCTCCCCATTAAAAGCAGTTGTTAGGACAAGTGCGTGCAGTGTAGAAGGCAGCAATTTAATTTCAAAATGGTTGTCTGACTGGAGCGAAGAGCATTTTTCGCCCTTTGAAGTCCTTGTAGAAATGGAATCTTCATCACTTTTCATGTAACAAAACGAAGTTTTCAAATATTATTGCTACTTAATGCAACTTAAAAATCACTGTAAACGTTAACTTTCAGATTGTTAGCTTCATGAACATTAACAATATTCTGTCTTGTTAAGAAAACAAAATCAAGAGGTCAGGTATTAACAAAGGTCAAAATATGGGTTATCCAGTGTGACATAAAACTGGAAGAACAAGTTATAAATCAAAACACAGAGAAAGCCACGTGGCCAATCAGGTATACATTTCTATTTTGATTTCTCTCCAGAAGAAAAAAAAATCTTTGTTAATATAATGTTGTGATGATGAATTTGACACCTAAAGGTTTAAGAAAGGAACAGATGAACCCAATAGTAAAAGTAATACAAAATAAGTCTCATTATACAACATTTGCATAAGTGGGCAAGATTATATAGTCCATAAAATGGGAGATTCAAGTTTCTCTGATTTTTTGCAGCCGTTTTTCACCCTATTTCTTTGGGATTTTCAGAAGTCTTTCTTCTGGGGTTCTTCATCTAACAACTTCTGTTGTCAGCAAGAGGAAAAGGGCTGTTCTTTGAGTCTCATGCTATGCTTCTTGGCATGATAACTAAGAGTCTTCCAACATGAGTGATAAATGAGCTAACTAATAATAGTTGTTTTAGGGTTTTTCCCGTTACCATCTGGAGGAGAAATGTTTGGTGCATGCTGATTATAAAGAAAATCTGTGAGCTAAACAGCACGTCTGGACATCAAAATAACAGCCCCAAGATATTTGGCTGGTGTCTGTCTGAAGTTTTAAAAGAAATAAATCTAGCTTTGTATTCCAGGCTTAAATACAATGAGAGCTCGAAGACAACGGGAGTCAGGGGCCGATGAAATTGTAACAGTAAGTCCTAGAGCTCTGAAGGGCATTTTCTGTTTGACAGCTTGTGAGACCACGGGGCATATGAGCATGCCATTGTGGAAATGTCTCTTATGGTGTTCATTTTTGGTTTGATTATTTTTGAAAATTATTCTTCTTGCATTTGAAGATCCTGTTCTTCAGGCTTCTCAAAACATTGCATTTGAACCTTTAGCAAGTCTTGTCCAGAGGGGGAAAGACCAGAAACAAGTTTTCCACTGGAGGCAGCAGCAGATACAGAATTGTAATGTTAACCAGAGCGCTATGTCATAGGGTAGCAAGAAATTGAGAAGAATGAGGTGGGAGATACTAACTGAAGTAGAAGTAATAATGCAAAATTTGGTAACTTTAATGTATGACATTGACAGAGCCACCACTGTTAGTAATGCAAAATCCAGCCTCCCTGTGTGTATAGTGTGGAAAGTTCACTGACAGGAAGTTCATGAATTCCAAAGAAGGGCAAGTGCTCTCATCAGGTACTTACAAGTAGCTGCTACACAGCAGGAAGAAACTTCTCAGCACACTCGAGCATTGTCATAGAGTAAATGTCCAATCTGTAAGCTTCAGCATGATTGAATCCATTGTAAAGACTCAAAATCTTTCCAGTGTTGTCCACATTTGTTTTCCCTTCTTTTATTTTTGCTTCCCTCATTCATTCATCTTTCAAACTGCTTCCAACAGCTATTTTTGAGAGGAAGTGGAATTAGATGCTCCAGGTAGCAACAGCCAAGATCATTCTTTTTTTATATACTACGTTCATAATTTCGTCTTTCTCCATTTTTTTCAAAACTCATTTATATAGAAAAAATGCCAGTTATTTTTCTTTTCCCTTTGAAGGTTCTTCAAAAAGTTCAGTACAAAGTGATGCAATTTTTTTTTTTATTAACAGTGGTTTTTTAAAAGCCATTTCTTACCTGCTTCATGGAGTCAGTGCATTTTCCAGATATTGTAGGACATAGTTTCTATAGATACTAAGAAAAACAAATAGGTGATAGGTGAAGAAATTGCTTATGATGAAGAAAAGGCAGAATATTCATATCTTGAACTGGGAGATCCAGGGAAGTTCCCCATTATTACAAGCACTCTGCCTTTCTTTGAGCTTCTCCATCCACTACACCACCAAGAGTGAAACTTACTTTTGCACTCCTTGAGCACAAATAACATCAACTATGCCTCTTTTCTAGCCCTGAGACAGACCAATGGTGGTGGCCAAAAGTTCTTCAGATGGAGACATGCTCTTGAGTGGTTAACGGCAGTACTGTGCCACGAGTGTGCCAAGAGACATTGGTACATCAGGGAGGCAATTCGTGTGACTCATTTTAGTGATCTGTTTCAGGATGAGAAGAATGATGCCCTGGCAGTGATTACATCCCTTCACTGACTTTAACGGAGTTCTTCAGAAAGTAGCTCACATGTAGAGCTGTGTCCTTGCTATAGTTCTTCATAAAGACATGGACTGAAATTAATCCCAGTGCCTGTTTCTTAAAGTTGGAATAAATAACAACTTCATTGTACAAAGAAAGCCATGATTTAATGAGTCCCACTCAATAAGGAGGGAAAATGTGCACTTCTGTGGCAGATGTTGCCCATCAGAGGTTTCATAGCTTAAAGAAACTACCTTTATTCATAGATTGCCAGATACAGCAATATTAGCTCATGGATGCACCCCATAGATTGACAAAGGCATTTTTGTTGATAGCAGAATCTTTACTAAGAAGTTGTTTTGCTGTTCCAGTTCTGTTTCTTCCTTCTTGCAGTTACCAGCCTAGGTGTTTGCTCTGCAGTATCTGTGTTTTCCCAGACTGCCTGTCAAAACTCACCATCTCTGTCTCCATTGCTAGTGTCAGCTGTTCTCTTCCTTCCCTCAGTTCTTGAGTTCAGTTTCACAGATAATGCAGTTATTTTCTGCACCCTCTTAACTCTAAGACTGACCCAGGCTGCTACAGAGAAGCTCCCTTTTCCCACTTACAACATAGATGGTACCAGAAAATTTAAAAAAGGCAAGGCAGCCATTCATGTAATTGTTGAATGAAAAAGAAGACCAAAGTTTCCTGGACATTCAGTGTGTGTTCTGTGTTTTCTCTGCTGTTGGAAAACCTTGTTTGGTCCTTGAAGAGGTTGGAGTAAAATGGGATACTGGGACAAGCTTTGAAAATTCCTGAATGGTTGCTTCATTAAAAAAAAAAAAAGACGGTGGACAAGATTTAGAAAGGACTTTACACAATATAAAGGCAGTGTCAGCCTTGCCAAAATCCTGTCATTCATGAGACATTCATGAGAATTGTAGTGGCACTCTGTGATTTCCAGTGAAGCAAACAAACACATTTTGTGCTCCACACTTCTGAGCTGAAGTCTGATTCATACCTTGGAGCTTCTATTTGCACAGTTATGAAAGCAGTGATATCAAATAAGAACATTCAAACTACCTGAAAATGTTTTGGAAAGTCTATCTGACTTTCCCATGACTTTGTTAAAGACATTTCCAGCATCAGGCTGGTTCAAAGACCAAGAATAAATATGTTTGATGCCAATAACTACAGTTTTTCACCTATTACTTATCAGAACCAGATTCTGGGGGTAAAAAAAATACTTGAATTTTTTGAATTCTTAGTAACAGGGAAAGGTGTTCCTATCATTGTTGAAAATAGTAACTTCTGGTCTTGGAAAAAAGTGCCAAGAAAAGCCGTGGAGAATGAGAATATTCTCTCTTCCACAAAGACAAAGATGCACCTCTCAATGCATACCAATAAAATGTCTTCTTACACAATGTAAAATAAACTGTGAAGATGTTGATGAAATTAAAGGTTTTGGGATGCTATTTATTTAACAGATGTGGAATTTTGAAAAGATGGGTAATAGTCTTGTTATTATGGTGTTCTGCATATATAGATGAAGGATACTTGTTAGAAGAGGTCTTGTTTAGGATCACCATATAATGTGGGATAAGCTTTTGACCTCAGGGCAAAAATGATAGAAAATAAGAAACCAAAGAAGGTAAAAATCCTTATTTACTTAATGCGGAAACAGTTGTGGTTTTCATAGATATTTTGTCCTCATTTTTCCTCACTATCAGCTTCAGAGCTATAATGGACTGAAACAAAATCATTCAACTGATTTGGTTTCAAGAATGTGGTGCAGTCAGTGAGGGGATTCTAAGCCTAATTATATGAGCAGGGTCTAATAAAATTATTAAATTATCATACAAATACATTCAGTAGAATTCTATCTTTGGGACTGGGCAGCATTTTCAGTCCTATTCCATTTCACTTTTTAAAATCAAAGTGCCTGAAACTTTCTCCAACCTCAGTCTTCGCTGTGGAGGACAGTAGGTAGATCTGCACTCTCAGAATACAAGATTCATGTCGTGTGTCATGCATAATTGCTTTTTTGTTTTAGGTATCAGCAGTAGAGCTGATGAGAACTTTTCTGAAGAAACAAAGTTTGATCAGAAAACACTCTGAGATGCTTCAGAGCAGTTCAATAGTATATAATAGTATGTCCTCTGTATCTCTGCATAGAAATTCACCAATACTATGCCACTTGTTTTATTCCAAATTGTTCCTATGTTCCAAACTGGGTCTTATTAATGAAATACATGTGCATTTGGTGGTGCACTTTCTGTGGAATGTGGAATGTAAAATGTGGAATCTGAGTAATTCCACAGTGACTCATGCCAGTAGACTACCTAAGCAATAAGATAGTGTTCATCATGTGGTGTTTCAAGATGCTTCATATGTATCATATGGTGAAGATCTGATCTGGGAAATCTCTGTCCATGGTGATACTCAGAAGCCATCCGGACACAATCCTGGGCAACCTGCTCTAGATGATGACTTTGAGCAGCAGAGTTGTATTAAATGATCTCCAGGGGCCTTCTCCAACCTTAGCCACACTCTGTTTTTGTGATACAGAGTGGGCAAAGCTGTCTAAAGAAAATCTCTATTGAATGCCTTTAAATATCTGCTATAACAAAAAAAGCTGTGTCACTTCTCCCATATTGCTTCTACTTGGCTTCTTCAGAATCTGAAAATTTGAAAAAAAGGTCTCCCCTTTGATGTTAAGAACCAAGTTTGTGACAGGTTTTGCTTCTGATTGAATTGCAGCTCTGGCCAACATTAGCAGCAGACAGGACTCAGCTCTTCTGCTCCTGGATGCTCCCGTGCTCTGTAGTGATCTGGGCTTTTATGCATGTTCTGTGTTCCATGGCATGTAATGAGAAAAAATTTCTACTCCTTATCCCAGCAATGTGCTTCAGCTCAGCTACCTATACAAGTAAGGCAGCAGTGGGCTGGTGGTAGCTGTGGTTTCCATTCTAGTAATTTTGTATCATTTATAGAATAAGTAACAATAACATTTCCTGCAGAGGAAATTTTTTTGTGTTATTTTATTCTTTTGAGCATGCAGAAGAAAATAAAACTGGATAAAACTCATATGAATTATACCATGCCTATTAAATCTCTAAGGCAAGGCTTGAGTCATGACTTCAGTAATTAAGACCCAATCATAATAGCCATAAAAGGAGGGAAGAAACTATTTTCCCAGCCATTTTTCTCCTACTTAAAAGTGGCAAGATCATTTTCACTCAAATTCTCATAAAAATACAGCTTTTGGCAACAAGTCAAATGCTTAGCCTGAAAGGCTTTGGGATGATTGACAGGATTGACATGATTCATTCTTCATAAAATAATATGAAACTGTACTCACAGACCCTACAAGTACTTCTATCTAGGATAGGCTAAGCCCCTCTATTTTTAAGTGTAATGGTCAGCTAAGCAAACAGAACAGTGAAATAAAAGACTGAAAACTGATCCTTTAACCCACTGTAACCTGAGAATGAGCTTAACTGGGATGAGCTTAATTTAAGTACTTTAAACAAAAATTGCATAATATAATCTATATTTTATAGGCTGTATTTTAGATCAGATATTGTATTTATCCATTACAGGATAAATATTGATTCTGGCTAGACTCCTGTGACATGAGGCCAAGTTAAAATGAAATCATTAAAGAATATGAGACCCTAATGTCCCATCCTAGAATGGACCAGAGTTGCATTTGTCTGTGTGTCCTATGTACAGGTGTGGCCAACAGAATATCCAGCATATAATGATAATATCTCATGGTTTCCCAGTCTCCAACAATCTGTGACCTAAGAAAATCCTAAGTCTGGAAGCATTTGTATTTAACAGCCCTCTGAGAATTTATTTTCTCTGAGATTATTGCTGCCCTTCAAAAGCTCTTTAGCTTTCAGAACTGCAGTGTCTTACAGCAGGGTTTTGCTTTAACTGGCTAGATACTTTTAGGATGAATCAAGAGCTACGGTTCCACTTGCTTCTAGCATGGCAGTTCATTTATGTAACACTTCTAATGATAAAAATCCAGTCCAAATTGTTAGCTCACCATTTAAAACATGTATGGACTGTTGACAGAATATAAACATTTTAGTTTACCTTTGGGATCAAAGTACTGTTCGATACACTTACCCCTTCCTTGAATATCAGACTTGTCAGCACCTTTCCATGCCAAGCAGGAACACTTCATTGCCACTTAGGTGATAAAATATTGACTAGTTCATAGAATGGTTTGTATTAGAAGGGACCTTTAAACATCATCTCATCCAACCCTCCAGCTGCTCCATCTGATCTGACTTTTAAGAGAAAGGCACACATCTGAAAAAGTACAATGTGCCCTTTTCTTGGAGCCCATCAATCTGCTCCCTTCATCACACTGAGCCCATTGATCTGATCATCAGTGACACTGCAAGAATGTCCAGTCTTATCATCCTTCAAATCTCTTTTCAGGGTCCTGTCAACGTGCTGATATTACTGCTGTATTCCCTGCTGTTTTCTGGACCCTCTATACCTTGATCTGTATACCCAGGCCAAAGCTCTGGTGTTGCTGAAGTCAACTAAAAACCTACCATCACAGGCAGTTTTGCATTCTTTTTGCCAAATTTGGGTATTCTAAATCTCCTCTCTCCAGATCATTTGGAAAAAAAACCCCACATTCTCCCAGGATTATCCAATCATGTTATCATATTCAAATACAGTCAAAATGTGAAGCTTAATTACTCTTAATTATCCCATGTACAATGAACATATGCCAGAGGCCATGTTAACAATGACGAAATCAGAAATAAACAGCTGAGTGTTAGCTATCCTTTGAGTCATCATTAAAAACAAATAGATTCCTTTATATTTCCTCTGGAGTCTATTTATTTCCCCTAAATAAATAAATAAATTGTCAATGAGACAATTTTAAATGACCCAGCTGCAGCTAGTTCAGGATCTTTTTTTGCAAAGGGCTGGGAAGGGAGGAGTGAGGAAATACGCACTGACTCAAATAACCCGTAAGTATGTAACCTGTACCTGCCTTTGCTGCCTGTGATTACACATCAACAGGGACTTTTGTAAAGCAAAAGGAAAGAGAAAGGAATGGAAAAGCCTAAAACTGCTTTAGCTGATGTGTTGGAACAAATCAATGATTACTGCTGACAGACTGGAACATAAAGACCTGGTCTTTACTTATGGGGGGACTGTTTACCCCACTACTCTTTGCACTCCTGAAATACTTAAAGCTATGGAGTCCTCTGAAGCCAGAAGAGATAATGTTATCCTAGCAAGCATTCCTAAATCGGGTGTGTTTTTCATGCTGCACTAAGGATGTTGCCATAGTAATGCTGATAATGTAAACAAGTATAACAACAGCAATAACAGTAACAATAACAATAATACTAATTGCTAATACTAATGTAATTATAGTGTTGCATCTAGAACTATGAAATACTTATTTCAGGTTTTATCTGGGATGAATGAGAAAGGAAAGCGATACTCTTCCTTGCAAATTTAAAGAACCCTACAGACTTTGACATAAAACTAGTTTCTCTCCATATGCAATGCTATATGTTGTGGACTTTCCTATCTCCATCCTGTAAACTATATGAAATATTTCCATCTTATAAAAATACAAATATTAGCATTTTTTGTCTTAAGAAACCATAGATACCACAGGAACTCAGACTGAAAAAGGACATGTACATGGATATCAGGTATATCCAGAGTTAGTAGAATTAAATGAGTAAACATTTTTGAAGGACATGGGTTTTCCAGAATGTAAAATACTATCTTTCATGTTTCCGATTGCTTAATGTAGCCTATCCCACAGCCAAATCATAAGAAAGATGTGCCAGAAGCATTTCCCTAACTTGAAATTGGTAGAGAAATATTGTATTACCTGAGAAATACAAGGTGGGCACAGGAGCTTATATGTCATTCCTCAACTGAACATGTGACATATGAAATACATCCTTACAGAGTAAGGACTATGGACAACAGCGAGGATTCCCTAACCAAATAAATCCTCATAGCCCTGTAAGGAGAAAAAGATTCAGAAGGACTGTGTGAGGCACTTTCCAAAACTTGGTCCAGTTCTATTCTGCAGAGGTTACAAAGGAGACTTTTAATGCAGACAAAAAAAAGACTATGTAACACAAGATGAAAGGCTGGAGATAGTCCCGTAAAGAACTTCTCTTGTCTCTCCAACAAACCAATCCAATTTGCTACTGCCCTGCTGCTTTCTTATGGCAAACATTTACTTATTAACAGCAAATACATATATTTACTTGTTTTCCAAAGCCAGTTTTTAGGTTTTGGTTAGTTTTTTTCCTAAAGAGGTGCAGCATACATATGACTAGTTCATGTTTCTGTGCACTGTATGACTAATACGCTGTATTACAGATGCAGAAGGATAAGCCCCAGAGACAAGTCGACAGCTCAATCTCTGTGTGTAAAGAGACCTTGTAGTAGGAGCTGCTCACAAGGAAGTTAGATACAGATATCACCAGTCAAAAACTTCTGCTATTGTACGTCAGAGTTCAGATCCTTGCTCAGGACTTTCAGCGGTATTCCTTTTCACCCTATCTTTCTGCATTCAAAATATTAACGTTATCTTGACTATGCTTTCTAGTTTCTCTCTTCTCTGAATTTTATTGATGCAGGTGAAGAAATTACCCCCAAGAATAATTATATGTACCTATATGACTCCTCAAAATGTACCCAAGTTCATTTTTCAAGAACAAAGCTAAAGTGAATGTTTTATTAATGATTTATAGACATACTGACTTCAGTGAATTTTCAAGCCAAGTTAGCTTTTTGCTAGTCTCCTACTACCTGTGGTGTTGCAAGAGGCTGGACTCAGCTCAAAGTCATCCTGCAAAAACTACTAGCATTTTACCCGAATGTGATACTTGATAATTTTACAGTTTTATCTGGTCTACTTTATTAAAACCACTATTCATCATAAATATCTGAAAAACTTCATGCTAAGCAATACACACTTAGATTCTGTGTAACTGATTTACATGTGCTCAATAAATACATTTAAAAAACTTCCTTCAAGGTGAAGGACAGTGAAGTGGTTTGAACTCTGTCTATACTGTCAAATCAGTACTTCAAACTTAATATACATGCTTCAAGAAATCTTTGTAGTGGTAGTTAAAATAAACATTGCTGGTTTTCCATTACAGTCCTTTCCTAATACCTGCATGTGTATTTTAATTTATATCTTTCAGATAACACTATTGCTCCAAAATGATACTTTATTATAATTTTTCCCTAGTCTTTTTTCCTTTTCCACCTTATGAATCCTGGGATAGTTCAAAGACTTCACAGACTTCACAGCTGAAAGTGGTATTGTCTTGTTTCTTAATGGATACAGTCACTTATGATTACTGGTGGTTTGCTCTCACTGTCTTGACCACCAATGTAGAATAGTCTCTTAACACAAACACTATCTTGCCTTCAAAATGTCCTTCTCATAAAGTGCTCTTCAATTGCCTCAGCTGACTGGGAATGATTACTAGAGGATTCTTGCACATAGATATGCATAAGCAAATGCCTCCTGCCACGCTTTCACAGTCCAGGAAAGAGAAATGGATTTTCTTTGATGGTGCTCTCACTTGGCTAGGCCACCTCCACTTCTGAGGGCATCCTGTAGTTCATCCAGCTCAACTTTGCTGTGAAGACATACCTTTGGGAAAACTCTGGAGTCAGTAAGGGAGCCTTCACTACTCACCATGGCTTTTGGTTATTAAAGGATATTTATCCGTTAGTTTCAAATGTAATACTGGCATTTAGTAACACCATGGTTAAGGATAAGAAAGCAATAATAACAGCAGTTAAACCACACGTATTTGCATGTCCAACTTTATTTTATGGCTCAAGTGTGATAGTTATTTCCAAAATAACATATCCAGTGGATCAAATAAACATAGCTATTTCTTAGAATAATGACCTGAGCTAATCATCTTGGCTGTATTTCCTAGGCAGTCAGGTGACATTAATTTCTACAGACTTTTCTTGTAGAAGTGCATGATTTTGCCTGGAAAGGAGCTCTGTCTGTACTTCCAAGGTGGATTCGAGACTGGAAACCATGCCCTCAGTCTTCAGTAATATTCCACCAGATAATTATTACCTTATTATGCGTTTTGATTTTACCCTGTGGGGGTCCTATCTCAACCGTCTTTCTGAATGGAACATGCATGCCTTCCTCACTGTTTCTGTAAGAGGACTCTGCTTCTTATCACAGGAATTTTAGCTACACAGAGCCAGATTTGAGTAATTAGCCAAATTAGTCCTGGGAACAGCTGTGTTCATCTTTGTCTTTACCTTGTCATCCACATGGCACAAAAAGAGATACCCTGATACTTGGAAGGCTAGAGGAAGGAAATGCATTGTTTCCTTGGAAGTCATCCAGCGCATTACATTTTTCCTAAGAGAATACTCATTTAGCAGTGAAGTGTTGAATATTTTTAGGTTCCCTTTGAATGAAGAAGACATTCTTGCTGTTTTCAACCTTTGAAGAAGACCTCTAAATTCACTCATGGGACATTTGGTGATGTCCTCTTCTGTAAAGGTAAATTTTCAGCAATTCTGAAGACACTATTTTCAGCTTTCCTATTGTTAGGTATGCTATTCCCAGCTTCATTAGCAGGATTTTCTTTCTGTAATTATTAGCTGAATATTCACAATGTACAATGGTGAAAAATTCAATAGATTTCCTAGCTTTAAGAGTTATTTCACAACTGTCTTACAACTGGCTTGGCACTCATCTTTTTGGACACCTTTCCTCTTTTAAAACTGTGTACATCTGACTCACCAAAGACTCAGCTGAGATGGGGAGAGACAGAGAGTTGGTGATGTGTCAATGAGTTCTTTCCTTCTTTGCTGCTAAAAGGATATTAGATATTAGATAACAGCATGACAGAGCTTGTCCAGCCAAGAAAACCATGAAGTCCTTCTTCTGAAGAGTTATTTGCTTTGTTTTCCTTTGAAAAAGCTATGGGAGCTTTTTCAGGAGCCATTGGCTTTCAGGAAATAAAGTATGTAGGTCGCTCCAAAAGTAATGCCTCTTATTTACTACATATTTCCATGGAAGATACCACAGATGCAGAGAGCACAATAACACTGTTTGACAGAGCAAATTCTCAGCTACAAAACACTATTTTTCAACACAGTCACCACCATGGGCTGTGCGTTTTCCCAGTGATGAACAAGAGCCTGTGTGCCGGGCTCGTAACAATCAGCACCAGCAGAGGGGACCCACCACCACTGTCACCACTGCTGGAATGTGTCACCCACCACCTCACTGTGCTGACACCCACTGCTTGGTCTCCATAAATGTTCAGCAGCATCAATGAATGTCAGCGGGTGCAATTTTTTCTGCATGGAGGAATTCAGTTACACACCTTCATGTATACACACTGCCCTTCTACTGCCGTCTGTCACACAGGAATGAAATATAACGGAATATTGGTGGGAAGGTTAAGCCTCTGCTGCCAGGCCACCAACATCCACCTCTGACATTGCAGACCAATGTAATAAAATAGGAGGCATTGCTTTGAGACCAGCCCTTGTATATGATTATTTCTGAGTTTCTGTAAGCCTTTTCCTCCAGACCATCAGTACCATCTTATACAGAAGCATCTCTAGAGTTACAGACTTCATGGCAGGAGTAACTAAGCAGCTGATGAATAGTTCTTGAAATGCAATTGCCTTCCAGCTGGTGTATTAATGTGAACAGAAAATGAGGCCATTTAACTTTATTTCACCCATGTAACAACGCAAGAGTGAGTCTGTAGCTGTTCACTCATCCTTGCACCAAGACTGGGGCCATCTATTAGATAAGTAAAGCTGGCCACAGATTGACCTCACCAAGTGGTTCGGCAGACTATCAGAACAGTTCAGGCTTGAAAAGGAATCAAATTCAATAATAATTTTTAGAAAGCAAGGAAAAACAACTCACCATATAGAGGGATATAAGTAATGTTTCCTGAGAAAAAAAGTACACTGACTACTAAAACCTCTGCATTACATCTTACGGTATCAGTAAGGATTCTTTGTAGGTGGTGTTAGCAACTGGAGGAATCTTTCTGAGGAAGAGCATACTTTGGAAATGGAGAAAATGTACAAGGAATGCTTAGCAGCAACCCCTCTGGGTTAAAGTATGATGTGTATTGCAAAGCCTGAGAGGTAAAATATTGCTGTTAAAGCAATAATTTCCTGAACTCTGATCAGGAACACAGTTGCATGATACACAGGACAAAAGTCAGTGTTGCAGATAAGTGTTGTAATATTCAGATCACAGCTGCCTTTATAGTGATTGCAGTGTATATCAGATCTTAATGCTTTGGCATACTGAGAAGTTGTTAATTTACTGAGAAGTATTATAATTAGTCACAGGAATCTAATAATCCTGCTTTACAATATGCCTTCTTAAAGGAATATTCCATTTCCCCTTTATTAAGGAATACTCTCAGTCTTTCTAGAGTGCTTAAGTATTTTTGATACCCAGAGATCTTTCTAAAGTCTATCCATTCAGGTTCCTTCTTGGCAAAAAGATTTCTGCCATAGTTAAGCTCTCATCCAATTGAAATTTTTCATTGACTTAATTGGAAATGGAATTAAATTTGCGTTAAACACCAATAAGAAAGAAGTTCTTAATGTTATAGTAGCATAATTAGTTTAAAGTATAGTTATCTTTTTATAGGCATAGTATCAGCATCTGTCTCCATAGCTTTGGATAATTTTGATGCATATCTACTAGCAAAGTTTGCTCTGTAAATTCTCTTGTGCTCTTTTGCAAGTCTACATCAGGAGAATCTGATTTGACCCTCTGAAGTCGAAAGTGAAGAACTGGTCCCAAACACTGAGACTTTCACCTGGGTGTTCCTGGATGTTCAAGATAACTCACTATGCCATGTCTGTGGTAGATAGTTTCTGTGGGAAGGATGTGCCTGCTCTGACTGTGGAAGTCTGCTGATGTTTGCTTAGATTGTTAACCTCTGACTTTCATAAAAGTTCAGAAGAAACTTCCCAGCTAAACTTCACAAACTTCCACAAGCACACCCTGTCTGAGCACAGGAAAGCTTGCAACAACCGCTTGTGCTGCGAAGTCCGTGTGCTGACCTAAAGGACACCTCTGTGTTCACCTGCTTTTCTGAGGTTCTCATGGACATTGGAGTCGATGCATAGGCCTTTCTTGGGGAGTGAAGGAGCATAGCTGTAGCCTTATGCACCTGCAGAACTCAACATGTCTCATGCTCACGCAGTGACAGTGGCACCATTTTCCTCTCCAGACCAGGAGTAAAGACTCTGAGACAGGCTTTTTCACTGCTACTGGCTGCTGCAGAGCATGACAGGACAATGCTCTGAGCCTGAATATGTGAATGCTCTCTCTGTGGTTCCAGGAATCCTTTTCTCCTGATGGTTCCCATGTGATGAGGTAAGAAAATTGCATAGTTCAGACACATATACTGCAAATGTTGGACTTAGAAACCAAACCAAACCAACCAACCAACCAACCAGCCAAAAAAACCCCAATAAACCAACAACTTTTAAGCCTCCAAACTAGGAGACAGTGCTTCCAAGAAATCTGCAATTCATTTATGCAAATTTTCTTCTGCGACAGTTAGTTCCTGAGGTAGCAAATGACAGCTTTTTCTACCTGCTTTTTGCAGGTGTTGCATTAATTTTTCTGTAGAATAAATACAGTACATTAATAAACTAAGTAAAGATTCCATACTCATAAAAATATGAATACTTATTAATATAAGAGTGTATTAACATATAAAAGCTATCATCTTTCTTATGGGGTATTTCCTCAGGGTAGCTCTTCATGCCTCTCTTCAAAGCAATGTTCTTCATTTCTCCCTCACCCTGCAATTCTCCAACCTGATAGAACTCGTATTTGGAAAAAGGATATTCTTTGCATTTTTACCACTTTTCTTCTACAGCTTGCTTTTACTTTGTATGTGTCAGCTTAATTGGAGGTCACTCTATTCTTTTCCAAGTCAGCAACTACAAAAGTTTAGTGGGAACTCAGCTGGGAAGAAAGTTAAGTGTGGGGGTTAAAAACTAATGAGTGAAACATATGATCTGGTCTGTGTATAAGTGGCCTTCACTGAAGAGTTGTGCTATTCAATTTGAACTTCTTTGTATTAGTTAGTAATCAATCTTATTCTAGGTCTATTTCAAGTAAATTCCATTTGCATTCTTAAACCTTAAGGAAGCCATTGATTCATTGAGGAACAGGGTGATCCAGCAAAGCTAGACTTGGTGGCCTTTTCTTGAGAGGAGCTGCGGGGGAGGAGCC